>NW_028244355.1:0-85748 GCF_964263255.1 Lissotriton vulgaris
CCTCCACGGGCCGCGGCTGTCATTCAGTGTCTGTTCCCAACAGTAAATTTTCATTTTGGGAGAACTTTCACCTGAAGATTTCAGGTGCTTTTAGCTGTCAAAATCACGAGGTGAGAGTTACTAGATCTGTAGTCTTTCTATCAATGCAAAATCAGCGTGGGAAAATTCTTAACGGGTTATAGTGATAGTTGTGAACCTTCACCCTGGTAGGGGAACGCAGACAACCGGTGGTTGTCTTAGGAAACCCATCACCCACCTACCTAGTAGGTGGCACGCTTCATCATCGGGGTCCAGCTGGATTGCAGAGTGCAGTCCAGGTGTGCTTCAACACCCGATTTACAGCGGAGCAGGTTATTTTGTGAAAAGTGAAGTGCAATGTGAAGTGTGAGTAAATGATAAAAATGTCTCTAGGAAATGCCCTTATAAAAGTGTTAACCCCTTCACTGCTAGGCCTTTTCCCCTCCTGTGCTAAGCCTTTTTTTTGGCTATTTGGGGTAGTGTACGCTTAGGCCCCTGTAACTTTTTTTTTTTAATTTCAGTAATTTTTTATTGAAAAGAAGAGTTTTGTATATACAAGGTGCAGTATACAGGGGTACAGTCAAATGAAAAGCAGGAGCGCCCCGGGGAGGGTGGGAAACATAACAAGAGGTTGCAACGACATTCTGGGCCGGTGGGGTTACATATTGTTCGTATAGTCGGTGATTGTTCTTGTCTCGGCCCGCGGCCGTCTCCCCCGACCTTCTGGCCGGTGGTATTGCATATTGTTCGAATGTTCGGTGTTTGTTCTTGTCCCCGGCCCTTGTCCGTCTCCCCCGGCGGCGAGAAAGGAAGGAAAGAAAGTAGAGGAGGAGAAATGTATGGCTGTGATGTTGGATGAAGCACAGTGCTTGTGTTCGATTAAGACTGGTCAGGATCATTACTCGCTCGGGAGGTTCTGAGCTGACTAGACAGCTAGTTGGCTACGATGGCTTGTGCGAGGACAGATAGTTATCCAGTGAGAGCCACATTTCACACTTTGTGTGTGTTTGGGGTGTATGGTTGGAGGTTATGGTGTCCGCTCCTCGTAGGAAGGTGACCCAGTGAAACCAGAACTTGAAGCACGCCTTCCCTGTGTCTTTCCAGATGTTCAGGACCGTCTTGACCGCCGCTGTGAGTAGGAGATCAGTCAGGTCTCTGACTTCTCTGGATTGGATTGTTGGGGCCATGAAGCCTGTGGCTAAGCTGTGAAATTCTAGCTGGAGGGGGATGCCTAGCACGTTGTTCATAAGTTCGCTTATCTTGTGCCAGAATTTTTTTTACTTTGGGGCAGTGGAAGATTAGGTGGGCCAGGTCGCCTTTCTGCCCGTCGCAGTTCCAGCATGTGTCGTTTTCACGGACACTGATGGACGCGAGGCGGGCGGGGGTCCAGTACTCCTTGTGTATTAGCCAGAATTTGGTTTGGGCTAGGTTGGTGGTGACTTTCTTGTTCGAAGTTGACGTCCAGAGGTTGGAATTTTCTTTCTCGCTAAGTTTCCTGTCCAGGAGTGATTCCCAATATGTTATGGCCTTGTTGTTCAGTTTGGAAGTTCCTGGGCTCAGTAATTTGTAGACGTGCGATGTTTGGTGTCCTGTTTTGTTTAGATTAGTGGCGTATTGTGGGATTGGGGGGTCTGCTTGCTGAGGTCTGCCTTTGTGATCGCCACTTTTATCTTGAGAAAGTTATACAGTTCGATGTCTTCTAGTTTGTATGTGTTCTTAAGTGAGTCGAAGGTGGTGTGTATCCCTAGGGTATATAGTTGGTTAACAGTGGAGATGCTGTGCTTGTACCAGGAGTGTATGTCTCGCGTTCACTCCCGGTACTTGATCTTGGGGTTGAACCATATAGACTCCCACTCAGTATTCCTAATGCTGTGTCCATTTTCTTGTCTATTTTAAGGAGGGCGATCCTGGTGTTCTTGAGTATGGGGTTGTTGGTGATCTCGGGGTGTTTGGTCGCCGTGAGGAGGGCGATGGGTTCCAGCCCTTTCAACAGTCTCTTCTCTAGTGAGAGCCAAGCTGGGGTGTATTCTTGTTCGAGGGTTAGCCAGTACAGTCTTTGTTTCGCTATACAGGCAGTTTGGAAGGTTCTAAAGTTTGTTATGTTTAGGCCTCCTAGGCTTTTACTAAGCCTGAGTTTTTGTAGGCTAATTCGGGGATTTTTGTCTTTCCACAAGAACTTGTTTATTTGTTTATCTAGTCGCTTGTGGAAGTCATCTGTGTTGGTCAGCGGGAGCATATTGAGCATGTAGTTCACCATCGGGGTTAGCATCATTTTGATTGTCTATACTCTGCCCCACCATGTGATGAATTTGGGTGACCATGCCTCTATTCTCTCTTTCAGTTTTTTCAGTAATGTCGATTCGTTCTGATCAAGTGTGGTCTTGAGGTCTCTTCCAAAGAGCAGGCCTAGGTACTTTAGGGATTTTTTCTGCCATGCTAGCCCCGAGTTTCCCAGCACCACTCTGGTTGTGTGCATGTTCAGGGGTTTGCATTCTGATTGATCTCTGTTAAGTTTTTATCCTGATGCGCGTGCAGCCAATTTTGTATCATTTTCTTCCAACATCATTGGGAATCTAAAGGTACCCAGGGTTTGTGGATTCCCTTGGAGGGGTCCCAGAAATTAAGCAAAATACAGTAACATTTTTGTTTTATTTTCAGAAAAATGGGAAAAACGGGCTGCAAATGAAAGCCTCTGGGTTATTCCCCGCAAATGTTTTCAACAAGCATTTGCAATGCAATAGGTCTCGCAGCATTAAAGTTTGAGTTACAGGCATTGTAAATGACAATGCTTTGCATAAATTTTTTTTTAATTTGCAATTGGTATATAAATGTTGTTTGTGACTGGTTAGCTGTTGCTAACAAGCACCCTCACAGACCTAGAGCACTGCACGGCTTAAATAATCGAATATGCACTGAAATCGGAAGGCTGCAATGCTAATTGAATGCATAGGGCCCAGGGCCCATGCACACCTGATGTGCAGCCGAGGCTACCTTACAGAGGGCCCCACACAAATTAATCAGTGATGCCACAGGATTCCATGGTATATTAGGTTTACTGTCAGAACATTGAGTGCATCACCACTGTTGTATGATTCATATATACACAAATCTGACATGAACTAAGGAAGATGGAAAGCAAGAGTCCTCAAAAATTTCCGCCCCATTTCGCTGCTCCCAGCCCCTGCAAAGATGCTGGAAACCCATCTAAACAAGCATCTTGCAGCCTTTCTGGAAACCTCTGGCCTTTTAGATCATTCGCAGCATGGTTTTCGGAGAGAGCATAGTACTGAGTCGGCCCTCACCATTGTGCTTGATAACATCCGCACAAAAGTGGATAAGGGCCAGACTACCCTCCTCATTCTGCTAGATCTTACGGCTGCATTTGACACCCTGTCTCCCTCAGTGTTAACATCCCGACTGAGGGAGATAGGGGTTGAGGGGCCAGCACTCAGTCTGCTGACCTCTTTCCTTGGCCAGAGGGAACAGAGAGTCAAGATGGGGGAGTTCCTATCTCCATCCCACCCTGTGCAGTGTGGGGTCCCTCAGGGGTCGGCCTTAAGTCCGACCTTTTTTAACATCTATGTGACCCCAATTGCCAGGCTGATTAGATCTTTTGGGATGGAGGTAGTATCCTATGCCGATGACACGCAGATCCTGATGTCTCTCGCCCAACCTTCCATCTTGGCTGCCTCCAATTTTAGACACTGCATGGAGGCAGTGGCTCAATGCATGATCTGCAATTCATTGAAGCTCAATGGCGAGAAAACAGAGATTCTGGTGTTCGGAGGCAACGAGGACATCTGGTCGGCGGAATGGTGGCCTCCATCCCTGGGCCAGTGCCCTACGCCCACTGCCTTGGCCAGGAATTTAGGAGTCATGATTGATCCTACTCTGGGGATGAGTCACCAAGTAAACAGAACCATCTCCACCTGCTGGGGCATAATAAACATCCTGCGGAAGATAAAATACTATCTGTCCCCTCAAGCCAGGAAGCAAGTGGTAGTTGCTTTAATAGGCTCGAGATTAGATTATTGTAATGCCCTACTTCTAGGCATTAACAAGGGCCTCATAAGGAGACTTCAAATGGTACAGAATGCCGCAGCAAAATTTGTACTAGACCTACCCAAGCGGGCTTCCGCTACGGCTGCAAGGAAAAGTTTGCACTGGCTCCCGATAGAGTCCAGGATCTCTTTTAAGTCCCTATGTCTGATCTATGGGGCTTTGGCTTCAAATGGGTCTAGAGGCCTGAGGGAACTGCTGGTTCCCTATTCTCCCGTTAGAACTCTGCGCTCAGCTAATAAGTCTCTGCTGGCAATCCCCCGTGTCCGCAGAGCCAAATGGGGTGGCAGAGCCTTCTCTACCTTGGCTCCTAAGCTGTGGAATGCTCTGGCAACCGAGATTAAATCTCTCCCCACTAAGCAAGCCTTTAGGAAGTTGCTCAAAACGTGGCTATTTGCCAAAGCCTACCCCTAGCTCTGGATTTGCCTTTTTCTGATTTCTTTGGTTAGGCGCCTTAAGGCCTTCGGGTTTTAGTTGCGCGTTTATAAATTTCATTTCATTTCATTCATTTCATTTCAAGAAAGTATGCATTATGTTATGGTAAGTAAATTTGCAAAGCACTCATCTCACCCCTCTTCCTAGGCTGCACTTTATCAGACAATTCCCCAAAAGACTTTTAGGGCAGCATTTCATGCTTGGAGTGGGTCTACTAATGACCCTATCTAAAACTTCAAAACAAAATGGAAAAACATGTATGAAAAGGGTACTTATAAAAATAAACATGCAAGCAAAACTGAACAGGAACCCAAGGGGGTAAGTTTGCTGATCTCTCCGACCAGGCAGAATTACTTTAATAAACAATGGTTACAGAGAACCACAGAATGTACCTGGAGAAACAATTGGTAGTAAGTAATAGGACCGGTTAATCAACTGGGACTTGGCACACAGTCTAGCAACTATCTCTCCCGCTTGTAGGGCTCTATATTGTCACTCGATGGTGTGTTGAACATATTCACCATTCCCTATGCAAAGGCCAATGAAAGCAAACAAAAGTCACAACACACTGTTGAAAAAATGGCATCTGAGGGCATGCTGGCTTTCTCACTCTTACAACCTGATCAATAATTGATGCACTCGGTCCGCTGGCATAGGACCAGTGAGGGGCATTTGTAGATTTATAATCCCACAACTACTGTTTAATATCCAAATGTGATCCCTGGATCACTGACAGCACAACTGACTGGTATCTGCACTGCACTCTTGGGGGTATGCCTGATCATGCCACCACGCCCTTCACAGGACACGCTCTATTTGTACACCTCCCATGACACACAAATTAACGCGCCTATTTCTTTCACGCCACAGAACCCCTGGGGCACACGCCTAGCTCCTTCATTTAACACACCCTTAAAGGGTTTGTCTAATTGACAGCCACACCTACAGGAAACACCCAGCCCTTTCCCAGCACACCTCCAGTAAACGCCGTATGCCGGGTAGAAGGTACCTGAACAAACAACATTTTACTATTCACCTCACGGCGCGGCCATGGTAAAAGAGGCGCTTCGTATTCCTCGTGACAACACGACTTCTGCCTGCACACACAGGTAGACAAACTGCCTTCCAACCATCACAGGGCTGCTGCCTGCACAGTGAGAGGTAAACCATGTGCTCGAGGAGGGCGGCTGCGAATAAATACATGAAGCCCTGGGAGGCACTACTGACCAGATAGAGAGAGAAACGTGCCACACCTCAATGGACTGATACACTTTTTTGATTGCTCAGCCCCACTGAATGGTGCTGGGGCGACTGGGTGTGGGCGCTATAATACTCCTCCAACGAGAGCCTCACTCCCGTCACTCTGCTTAAGATTAACCATGGCCGGGTTATGCAGGGCTCAGAGAAGAGGGAAGCTCGCCGTAAACGGTCAATGTACATGAAAACCAATATCCCCCACACAGCTGGTAAATGGACCTAATCCCACACTCATTTCATAGGTAGTTCACTTTGCTCTGATGATCGATGTGCGCCCAAAGACAACACAGTGCAAGTAGCGAGAAGCACACACCCATGAGACACACAGCTGCCCCGGCGGAGCATCAGCCCAGACTGCACCGGGATCCTGCGTCAGGAATGATGCATTACATGGAGCGGCTGCTTGAATTGAGTGGCCAAGATTCGAGGCACGGTAGAATAATACACGTGAAACCTAGCTCCAGAACTTTGAAGCGCTCTGCGAAGGGACCACGTCGGAACATTAAAGTGCTGCACAGCAGCGGGGTGGGCAAAGACGCCATCTTACATGTATCAAAAGTGTACGGTGCCCACCTACTTTTAACATGCAAATGTGTCTTACTTTGAAGGCGCCGTACAGTTGAATGTGGCATTGCACATTCTCCGGTGTCAGCATGTGTCAGCGTAGAGTTGTAACTGTCCGAATTCTGGTTCCATTTAACTAGTAAAACAAGAAACCAAAACCTTGTGGGAGAAGCATGGCAGCGTCGGATTCCGACGCGCGCCTTGCGATTGGGCCGCGCTACGTCACATGAGCTGTCTACGGTAGAAGCTCACGCACGCGACCCAATCCCAAGGCGCGCGATGGAATCCGACTCTGCCATGCTTCCTAATGGTGCGCATGGCCAGCTCCTGTCTCCCCTCGTTGTCGGATGAGCCGACAGCTATAGTCCCCACAACCAGAGCACGCTTTTGCGCGCTTTCGCGCACTATCGCTAAGGCGAGCCCTAAAAAGGGTTTGTTGGGCTGAAATCACCATTTTCAAGCTTTTAGGGAATGACAGTCTTTTGTCAGAGAACCAACATTTTTCACACAGTTTTGGTATTTTTCTGGACATAGCCTATTTTTGCTATTTTTAGTGCTTTCAACCTCCTTCCAATTAATGGTAAAAATGAGTTTGAAAGCAATATTGGATCCTGAAAAGCTATACATTTTAGAAAAGTAGACAACATTCTGAATTCAGAAAGGGGTCATTTTCCTAAATCCATGAAGGTTTATTTATAGAAACTAACAGGTAAATATTGAAAAAATTGAAAATTAGTTGAAAAAAAACAGCATTTGTGTCAACGTTTTCACCTGTAACTTCATGTAATTAGGACAACTCTTTGAAAGCAATATACCGTTACATCTGCTGGACCTTCCTGGTTGTGGGGATATATAGGACTTGTAGGTTCACCAAGAACCCGATGAACCCAGAGCCAAAAACTGAGCAGCAACTTGCAATGGTATTTTATTATGTACCGGGTATAGAGCAATTATTCTGGGAAAATGTATACATGGAAAAATCGGTATGAAAAACACCTATGTATTTCTGAAATTGGTACAAAATATTGAGTTTAGAAACAGTACATATTTGCACATTTCCAAAATTGGGAATACTCATACTAGCATGAGAATTATTGGTCATTTTTCAAAATGACTTATTTTTTACACAATGTCTTTCATTTGGAAGGGAGAAATACATGAAAACTCAATAGGTAATAACAGTTTATTTACAAATCTGAATTACCCTAAGTCTCCCGATAAAAAAGTACTTCACTTGTGTGGGTCGGCCTAGTGCCCCGACAGGAAACGGTGCAAAATGCAACATGGTCACACCTCAATCTCGCAGTGAAAAATTACCCTTTTTTGGCAGATTGCCTAGCAGTAGTTTTTGAACTGTAGCTCGGCCGGCACCTAGGTAAACCTAGCAAACCTATACATTTTTAAAAAGTAGACACCCTGCGGAATCCGGTATGGGGTGACTTGACTGCCTCCCACCAGGTTCTCTTATACAGAATCCCTTGCAAACCTAAAACATTGTAAAAAAAACACATTTTGCCAACATTTCTGTGGTGGAAAGTTCTGGAATCTGCGTAGATCCACAAATTTCCTCCCACCCAGCGCTCCCCGAGGTCTACCAATAAAAATGGTACCTCACTTGCATGGGTGGATCAAGGACCCGTGACAGGCAAGGGCCCAAAACCTATTGAGGCGACATCAAAATTACCTATCACTAACCAACCTGGTTTTGCAAGGGGGATCCCATGAGTTTTTGGCCCGGGCCATCTAGGAAAACCTACCTAACCCACACATTTTTGGAAACTAGACACCCATTCTAGGCAGCCCCCACCCCCACAAATAAAAAAAGCCCACTAGATACCAGGGATTTTTTTGGGCAAATTTTTATTAGGGTGGGGGCATTGGCATGCCGTTTTGGGCAGACCCCACCCTAATAAAAATTTGCCCAAAAAAATCCCTGGTGTCTAGTGGGCTTTTTGCCCCCCCCCCGAGGGGTGGCAGATTAGTGGCTACCTCTCCATCTGCCCCCACGGGGGCAGGAAAGCTGTAATTGTTGCAGGGGAGGATGGGCATGGGCATGCCTGTTTTGTAAAGCCCCACCCTATTTCAAATTTGCCCCAAAAAAATCCTTGGGGTCTAGGGGGCTTTTTCCCTCCCCCGGCAGGGCAGATTGGGGGGGGTAATGGCCCCATCTGCCCCCCACTTGGTCAGAAAGTCCACTAGATGCCAGGGATTTTTTTGTGCAAATTTTAATTAGGGAGGGGACTACCCAAAATGGGCATGCCAATGCCCCCACCCTCATAAAAATGTGCCCCAAAAAATTCCTGGTGTATAGTGGGCTTTTTGCCCCCCAGGGGGGGAAGGAAGGCTGTAATTGTTGCAGGGAAGGGGGTGGGGGCATGGGCATGCCCGTTTTGGGCAGCCCCACCCTATTTCAAATTTGCCCCAAAGAAAATCCCTGGCGTCTAGTGGGCTTCTTGCCCCCCCGGCGGGGGAGAATGGGGGGGTAATTCCCCCAAATGCCTCCCAGGGGGTTCAGAAAGTCCACTAGATGCCAGGGAGTTTTTGGGGAACATTTTAATTAGGGTAGGGCTGCCCAAAACGGGCATGCCAATGCCCCCCACCCTAATAACAATTTTCCCCAAAAAATCCCTGGTGTCTAGTGGGCTTTTTGCCCGCGGGGGGGGGGGCAGATTGGGAGCCGAGGCCCCATCTGCCACCCATGGTGGCAGGAATGCTGTAATTGTTGCAGGGGAGGGGGTGGGGCATGGGCATGCCCGTTTTGGGCAGCCCCATTCTATGTCAAATTTGCCCCAAAAAATATCCCTGGCCTCTAGTGGGCTTTTTCCACCCCCCCCCACCGCCCCGGCGGGGCAGATTGTGGGGTAATGCCCCTATCTGCCCCCCAGGTGGGGCAGAAAGTCCACTAGATGCCAAGGAGTTTTTTGGGGCAGATTTTAATTAATTAAATTTAAATTTGACCAAAAAAATCCATGGTGTCTAGTGGGCTTTTTGACCCCGGGGACAGATTGGGGGCTACTGCCCCATCTGCCCCCCAGGGGGTGCAGGAAGGCTGTAATCATTGCGGGAAGGGGGTGGGGGCATGGGCACGCCCGATTTGGGCAGCCCCACCCTATTTCGAATTTGCCCTAAAAAAATCCCTGGTGTCTAGTGGGCTTTTTGCCCCCGCCCGGCGGGGCAGATTGGGGTAATGCCCCCATCTGCCCCCCAGGGGGATCAGAAAGTCCACTAGACGCCAGGGAGCTTTTTGGGCACATTTTAATTAGGGTGGGGTCTGACCAAAACAGGCATGCCACTGCCCCCACCCTAACAAAAATGTGCCCCAAAAAATCCCTGGTGTCTAATGGGCTTTTTGCCCCCCCCCCCGGGGGGCAGCCCACCACCGAAAAAACATCAAAAAACAAAACCCTGGTGTTTAGTGGGCTTTCTGCCCCCCCCCCCCCCAAAGGAGCAGATTAGGGGCCAATGACCCATCTGCCCACCGGGGAGGGCAGAAAGACTGTAAGGATTTTGGGGGGGTGGGGGCATGGGCATGCCCATTTTGGGCAGCCACCACCCTTATTTTTACTTTCTAAAAACCCTGGTGTCTAGTGGGCTTTCCACCCCCCCCAAAGGGCCAGATTGGGGGCCAATACCCCATCTGCCCCCGGGGGGGGGCAGAAAGACTGTAATGATGGTGGGGGGTGCCCATTTTGGGCAGCCCCCACCCTGAAAAAAACTTTCAAAAAAGATATCCCTAGTGTTTAGTGGGCTTTCTGCCCCCCCAAAGGGGCAGATTAGGGGCCAATGCCCCATCTGCCCGCCCGGGGGGAAAGAAAGACTGTAATGATTGGGGGGAGCATGGGCATGCCCGTTTTGGGCAGCCCCCACCCTTATTTAAAATTGATTTCAAAATCCCTGGTGTCTAGTGGGCTTTTTGCCCCCCGTGGGGGCAGATGGGGGCTGCTGCCCCCATCTGCCCCCCTGGTGGGCAAAAAGACTAAATTGTGCCAAATAGAATTGGGGGGAGCAAAGGCCCTTGCCCAAGGGGCCGCTCCCCCTCCCTGGTGTCTAGTGGGTGAATCCCTGCTTGAGGATCGCACTCCTGTGGTGATCCCCATGCAGGGATCCACTGGGGAGATTCTCCCCTTTCCAATGATACCTCTCCCGTCTTTCTATGTGCCCAGGGGGCTGAGATAGCCCCCTGAGCATGTAGAAAGGGAAACTGAAATGAGCCTCTTAGCTCATTTCAGTTTCGGTTTCACTGAAATGACGTCAGCACGACGTGAGCGCTGATCGTCATTTCAGGGAAACCAGGGGGGGGGGGGGTGCTCGGGAGCTAGGGAATCCCCCCCCCCAGCTCCTGAGGCTTTGGGGGAGGAAAGGGAATCCCTCTGGTGCCCGCACCTGAGGGATTTCCTGGAGTGGGTGTCATGCCGAGCTGAGCTCGTCATGAGCACCCAAGGGGTGAATTGAAGGGTCCTAGGACATGAGTAAAAACATAGTCGGGATATACCTGAGGTAAAAATGTGCCTCAATATCCCTAAAGAATGTAGGTCTACTAGTTTCAGCCTTCTACAATATTCATGAGGCTTTCTTTAGGACCATTTGAGTGAGTGTGAGTGGGTTATACATCTGTGCAACCCTAAAGTGTGCTGTGAGTGTTGTGGGATCTTGTTACTTACAGATCCTGCACATTGAGTATCTGAAAAGGAAAGGTACAATTTGTATATCAGTATACAGGTAGTATTTGTCATGCATGTCTTACGTATCTGCGCTCCTCCATGAGTAGGGTAGTACAGCCACTGGTGGCATGGCTATGAAATGAACTGAAGGCATCATGCATGTGACTTTTGTGATGGCATGCTGGCATGCATAATGGCTATCTAAAGAATAGCCATGCGTGGCTACAATGTGCAGTGAGAGCACACAACTATGTTCATGTGGTAGTTATTACACAAACAACTTATTTTATACTGTGCTTGTTATCAATGAATGTGGACTATGTTACATCAAACGTATCACTTTATGGCACAATTAGTGATTTTAAAATGTATCCGGGGATTTTGGTTGCTCGTGGTTTAAAAAGAAAGCACATAAAATATGAATGAGATAACTCACAGGACATACTGACAAACAACATGTATGCAGGCTTACATTAAATTCTGCATGTGTTTGAATTCATGGATCCTGTCACAAAGTGGAACTTTCCGTTTTGGGCACCCTGGGAGAGTGGAAATTGCCATGAAAATGAATGTGGGCTAAAGTATTACACGCACCGCATAGTAGGTGCTGTGCATATGGGTGCTTTTACTTACTTTCGTCTTTGGGTAGCTACCACTGCAGCCTACAGTGTGGACAGGATCCCGCCGATGTGGCGTGTACCTCGAGTGTCTGTGCTTGTAGTTGCAATGAGGGGTGTGGTCACGGCTTAGCACGCTAGGTCAAGTGACGTGATTACGTGAGAATAAAGCTAGAACAGTAACCCCTGTTAGCGTTGTGTCCCTTACGAAGTTTGGTAATTAGACAAATTAATGATACACATGCGTTCACCATGATATGTAAGCTGTAATGGGCATTCTGTTTGAGCGGAATGTGGCGCTGCAATACAGCCTCATATATAGAAAAATAGTTGTTAATGGCATTTGTGGACTTCAGGTGGTGGAAAAATACTTAGTTGGTTCGTGTGACCTTGCTGTTAACTAAATTAGACAGCCATAAAAATACGCTGTTGCGTAGTGTGGCCTTGCTGTTAACTAAATTAGACAGCCATAAAGGCATGTAAATTTTCGATATTACCTGACTTTAGGTTATGTCAATACTATTAATGCAATATCAGGATTATTGCAATCTAAGGACTATCCAGGAATATCCGCAAAATATGTTGAGAAAACCTATGGGATAGGTGTTCGGGGGAGTGATAGAGTTCCCTGTGAATTATTGTAAGGCGGCAGAGGGGCATGCTACAGTAGTGTCTGATGACGATTACGCCAGATGGTCGGATTGGCACAATAATTACTTGACCAGGAGAGCCTGTGCTATTGACTGTAATAGTAAGATTTGTTGGTAGGGAAGTGTACTAAACACAACTTGTGGGCCATTTGAACTGTTGCTATGCCCTAATGGGTGTGGCACATCAAGGTTCCCATGCAAGTGGAGATGCTTATGCTCTTTGTATTGCATTCCATGGGACATTGGCATTGAGACCTGTAATGTGAGTAGGAAGTCTGTAAACCCAACGGTCCTCTGTTTCTAAGAGTAGGTTCTGCAAATTGTTTGTATGCACGTCAAGTTGTTCGAGGACTACCCAGGCCATATCGTTGGTCGTATGTCCTGCATTAAGGAAGTGATTGGTCATTCTTGTGGTGGTACGCTTACACCGGATATTGCTCCTGTGTTCGCATATCCTGTTTTTTATCTTTCGGCCGGTCATATACACGTATCGAAGATTACATGGGCACGTGGTGAGATAAACCCAATAGGCTGAATTGCAGTTTGTGTGTCTTTTGATGTGCCATGTTTTTCCTTGTTCAAGGTTTAAGGTTTTTGTAGCTTTAGTGAGATGGCACACGCTGTAATTGCCACAGGGAAAGTGGACAGTGATATTAGGTAGACCCCATGCATTTAGGACTGTGTTGTTTGTAGGAGTTTGTTGCTTGGGGCGTGTAGATACCAACCTGTCTTGTAGATTTTGTGCTCTTTTGTAGGAGAACCGTGGCTTTTCCCATTTCAGTTTGCCAGATGTTACTATTCACCAGTTGCTCTGGATGATTTTGGTAACTTTGTTTGAAATAGAGTTATAAGTGGTCACACAGGTGAGTGGGGTAGCAAATGTAGTTTTGTCTGCATTCTCCAGTAGACTCTCTCGGTACTGGTTTCTGGCTCTTTTTTTGGCTTTGTTGATGATTCTGTCAGGATAGCACCTGTTCTTCAGTTTTTTGGTTTATGAATCTGATTGGGATTTGAAATCCTTGACTTCACTGCAATTGGGTCTAAATCTGAGGTATTGGCCATAGGGCAGGTTTTCCCGTAATGGTCTAGGATGAAAGATTTCAAAGCACAGCAGAGAGTTTTTTGCTGTTGGTTTGAAATGTGTCTTGGTTAAGTTAGGACTGTGTTGTTTGTAGGAGTTTGTTGCTTGGGGCGTGTAGATACCAAACTGTCTTGTAGATTTTGTGCTCTTTTGTACGAGAACCATGTCTTTTCCCATTGCAGTTTGCCAGATGTTACTATTCACCAGTTGCTCGGGATGATTTTGGTAACTTTGTTTGAAATAGAGTTATAAGTGGTCACACAGGTGAGTGGGGTAGCAGATGTAGTTTTGTCTGCATTCTCTAGTAGACTCTTTCGGTTCTGGTTTCTGGCTCTTTTTTGGGCTTTGTTGATGATTCTGTCAGGATAGCACCTGTTCTTCAGTTTTTTGGTTAATGAATCTGATTGGGATTTGAAATCCTTGACTTCACTGCAATTGCGTCTAAATCTGAGGTATTGGCCATAGGGCAGGTTTTCCCGTAATGGTCTAGGATGAAAGATTTCAAAGCACATCAGTGAGTTTTTTGCTGTTAGTTTGAAATGTGTCTTGGTTAATTATGGGTGAGATTTACGAATTCACGGTCCGCAAATTCGTGCGAAAGGAAACTCGCAATTCGCAAAACCCGCAAATTTGTGCGAATTTGCGAATTTGGTTTTTTTGCGCGTTCGCAAGGGTTTCTGCAAGTTCGCGAGGGTTTTTTACAAGTTCGGGAACGCAAACTTACTTGTGTGGTCGCAACGGTCGCGACCATGTTCTTTCTACGTGTCCAGCTTGTTTGCGACACTGTGGTTCATTGCGGCCACCCTCCAGTTCATCACTGCCACCCTCTGGTACACCAATGCCACCCTCTATTTCATCACTATCACCCTCTGGTTCACCACTGCCACCCTCTGGTGCATCACAGCACCCTCTGGTTCACCACTGCCACTCTCTGGTTCACCACTGTCACTCTCTGGCTCACCACTGTCACCCTCTGGTTCACCACTACCACCCTCTGGTTCACCACTACCACCCTCTGGTTCACCGCTGCCACCCTCTGGTTCACCGCTGCCACCCTCTGGTTCAAGACTGCCACCCTCTGGTTGATCACTGCCATCCTCTGGTTCATCACAGCACCCTCTGGTTCACCACTGCCACCCTCTGGATCATCCCTGCCACCCTCTAGTTCATAACTGCCACCCTCTGGTTTGCCACTGCCACCCTCTGGATCATCACTGCCATCCTCTGGTTCACCACTGCCATCCTCTGGTTCATCACTGCTATCCTCTGGTTCATCACCTGGTGGTTCACCACTGCCACCCTCGGGTTCATTACTGCCACCCTCTGGTTCATTACTGCCACCCTCTGGTTCGCCACCGCCACCTTCTGGATCATCACTGCCACCCTCTGGTTCATTACTGCCACCCTCTGGTTCTCCACTGCCACCCTCTGGATCATCACTGCCGCACTCTGGTTCATCACTGCCACCCTCTGGTTGATCACTGCCATCCTCTGGTTCATCCCTGCCACCCTCTGGTTCATCCCTGCCACCCTCTGGTTCATCACTGCCACCCTCTGGTTCAGCACTGCCACCCTCTGGTTCATCACAGCACCCTCTGGTTCACCAATGCAGATTATGGGGGAAAGCACACCTGCCCAGCCTCAACTGAGATGAATTAATTTGGGGCTGGTTAATGTGTCACTAAATTTGAGCTTCAAGTCTGGCACCGGCTTCCTTAGCTGTAAGTGCTTCCTGTTGCGGTTGAATTGTTTTTTAACCGAGCATTGTGCCATACTTGTAACTATTCTCTGACGTGCTTTGAGGGTCAGAGCAGGGTCAGAGAATAGTTGCAAGTAGGCAACTGAACTCTGGAGGGGCCCCTCAGGAAGCCCTACAGGGAATGGTTACAAATTAGCTTGAACTTTTGCACCTGCTAAGTGCTTTCAGTTTTGCTAAATTCGCTTTTCTGCAATTTTGCAAGATTCGTGGGGCGCGAATTCGCGCGAAATTGAACTTGCAATCCGCGAATTCGTGCAAATTAGCAGATTGTTTTTTTTTTTGCATGTTCGCTGGGTTTTTTGCGTCTTCGCGGGCCGCTTGCAGCGCAACGACCGCGAAGTTACCCATGCGGTCGTACATGGGCGCGGCCATCCTGTGCGTGTTGCGTATTTCCAGTTCCAGGTGCTATTGGCAATCTCGCGTTGTGTGCGGCGCGCTATTTTGAGTTCGCGTGTGTTTTTGCATGCTCGCGGGGAAAATATTGCCCGAACTTACCCACGCGGTCCTCTATGGACGCGGCCATCTTGTTTTTCATTTATTGCTATGGTTTTTGGGATTACTACCTTTCTATCTGTCTTACATCTTTGGAATCCTATGTTTTTCTGAACTTTTTTTTGCTTTTTCTTGCTTATTATCTGTCTCTACAATTTCCTACATCTATATTTTGTGTTTTTCTAACTTTTTGTTACTTTATTACCTACTTTATTTCTTTCGCTGTCTCTCTTATTTTTTTTCACACCTATTCTTTCCTTTTTCTTGTGCCCAGGACCATGGCTAAGGGAGCCGACAAGAGCAAGGGGAAGGGCTCAGCACCCCGTACCCGGCTCCCTTGCGGGCGTTTCAGGGTGGAGGAAGTCCAGGCAAGGGAGATCTTCTCTGCGGTGGAGGTGGCCGCCTTGATGGTTTTTGTTCAAGTCCACCTCCCTAAGACGTGGCAGCAGGTGGGCAGATTGCTTCCGGTTACGGCCTCCGGGAGCGTCGCCAGCTGTGGGAGAAGGTGTGCCGGGGCATGTGGAAGGAGTCTGGGGTCCGGCGCACCTACCAGCAAGCGACGCACCGGTGGACTGACATCCTGGACCGGGAGCATGACATGCTCGACCTGCTAGGATTGGAGATCCCTGGCCTTGGTAAGTAGCTATTTAATAACGACTTTTTTTTCTTCTGCTCTGTTATATTGCTAATCTATTTTTTCCTGAAGAGTACGAATGCTGCTAATTCAAGTACATTGCAGGTAAATTAATCTTTAAATAGCTTCTGTCTTGCAGATGCTCGCCTGGTTATTGGCGTTGCTACTATGCTTACTTGTTTGCAACTTTTTACTCATTTGAGAGCATTACTGCGTAATGCTAGAGAGAGTAGACTCAAGTCTAGTCCTTCTTTGTACTCCTGCTGCTGCCACTCTGAAGAGATAGTGGTGGATTGATACGTTGAGTATATTATTTATTGCTTGTTATAGGACATTTGTTAGTAGTCTGCAATCATGATGACGGGCTGTGTCTGTCACGTGACGTCTCGTGCTGCTGAGTGATGGCAGTCGTAGTAGAACCTTTTTGTTGTTGGTGTAGTTAGTGAATTACATAACTTTCCTATTAGATGGTCTGTGAATCCTGCAATACTGTACTACTATCCTCCTAGTTGACCAGATCAGATGCAATTGTTGTTAATTTGTTTCCCCGACATAATTTTAGATTGTGTTCAAAGAAATCAAATATTTCCCAAAAAACAATCATCCATGTTGTGTTTCTTTATTTCATGTTCACCAGCAACTCCCAGGGGCAAGGCGCGGGTGGCGAGTGAGACTCCAGTGGAAGAAGGTGGACAGGATCAGTCCCTTGCAGGCTCTTCTGCTGGCCCCAGTAAGTTGTTCTATTGTTATATTAATACTTATACTTCCCTAACTTTTACAGCTCCTATTCATTACAAACTGTTTCCTAATAATTCTATGTTTTACAAAATAGTCTTTGATCTTCTTCTAATGTAGACTACTTTCTACATGTATGTCCTGCCTCTACCATCACTCTCTGTGCTACTACTATTTACGATTATGAGTCGGCCTGTGTAGGTAGCTAAGCTTGCCCAGTCGGCAAACGGTGTGAAACAAAACTCTGATCCAGCAATAGCTCTAGGCATTGAGTGCAGTCCTCTGGGTTGCCCTTGCTGTCTTTTCCAGTCTTCTTAATGTAAGTGCTTTGACAATTTCCAACAACAAAATGTCATTGTTTACACCAAGTAAAAGGTAGCAGTTGCCTTTTTGATTTGAGAGGAGCACATCCCATACCGCTAGTATTTTAGGGACTATTCTGCACACAAAGAAATATGGACAAGAGAAATAGGACATTGTTGATGATAGGTGCAGTTCGACTTTCGACATAGCTCAGTCTGAACAGAAGTTGAACCCCCCAATCCCTTCACCAACTATCTAGTGTGTCTGACCAATGATTTTACGACCCAGAAGAACAGAAGAAGACTCTCGCCGAGTCCCGGCCTATCTGAGTCACTGAAACATGACTGCCAAGTGCAGTAGTTCAAACCCTTCCACTCACTCACTCGTGAACAAAAACCACACAGTGTTTGTTAGTTTTAAAGTTTTATTTTCAATTAAGAAATGAAAACATTATTTCTTTATTTTTAATAGCGTAGTATTCCGAGCGAGCAATAGTGATGGATGAAGATGACTTTAAAGTTTAAACAACATTCCCATGAATGAAATTACTATGACTCAAACGTAATAATAGTTAACAGACACATGAAATTATTAGAATAACTGTGCGGGAGCCCCCACCTTCTTTAAAGTACTTAAAGTACTGCTGGTGATGACTTACTAGTAGTTGGTGAATCATCTGGCAGAAGGGCAATGGAATCTTCTTTCTGTAATGAGAAAAATGGTGCACGTTAACCAAGCATTCATCAGTTGTCATAAGAAGAAGTGTAGCATTCAATGGAATAAGCATATAAAAGGTTAACATTTCCTCCCCAAAACCGTTACTTTTTTTCAATCCCAGTAATAAAAAATGTGTTATGGAACATTTTCTTCCATTACGATACAAAATAGGGGGTTGTGTATGGCATCTAAAAATATGACATGTTTTTCCTAGACGTCACAACATCTGATGCGGCACAGTGCCCGGGCCAGCAGTGTGGAGAGGTCATCTCTGTTTGCGGCGGCGCCAACAGGAGGAGCTGGGAGGGAAGACTCAGCGGCAGCAGACGATGGTAAGTTATTATACTCCTTACTCAATGAAATGTTTTTGAGTAGGCTCGCAAAGGAGTGTATGATGTACTGTACAGTAGTACACAGTACACTAGTATAAGTAGACTGTACTGTTAAGAACAGTTACTAATTTAGAACTACTTTTTGGGCTAGCATTAGCGGCGGTACCTCTCGGGTAACCAATGGCCCCCTCTATTTCACTTCAACTCAGCTGGGAAAATTTTTATTGTGAAGCCAAGTCATATCAGATGTAGTTTAGGGATGTGAAGAACGAAAAGTTAAAGAAGGGTGAAACGAAGGACGAGCGAGTCTTAATATTTATGACTGTAAAGAATGGTTTTGTTGAATGCAATTCAAGATAAGAAGACGGCGGTTTCAAAAATATAATGAAATGGGTGTTAGTTGGTTGTTGACAAAAATAAATGTTGGTAGATTTGAGACATTAGGAAGAATCATAGACGTACTTTGGAAGCCTGGATGTTATCTTCTTTATCCTCATCGATAGCAGAGGTGTATGATGTGGTAGAGCAGACGCTGAGTGGATAAAGTATGGCCAGTGGCAGTGCCACCCCTATAGAAAAGTAAGACATTCCTATTCCCACCTGCATGTACTGCTTAAAGTACTGCGAATCTGCATCATCATGGCCTGTGTCTGTATTTCTTGGGTGAAAGCTGAGTGAGCTGCCACTATGGCGGCTACCACAAGTTCACGTACCAGTAATTCCTTTTGCAAAACAGGAGAAAAAAAGTAAAAAAGGCATTTTTTAGTACTCTCTGACTATGTATGTAGTAGTGAGTCCACCCATAGTGCTGCTAGTGAAATTCCTGAAGCTCCCAGTAATGTCACAGGCTTACAAAGACGGCGGAAAGATACATGCCAAAATGTTATACTGTGTTTGCTACTTGCTGATGTTACTGAGTGTCAACTTTCCGTTGAATTATTTTGACTTTATGTTAAAGACTTTTGGCTACAGTATATTTCTTTCTTTCTTCATAGATGCTACTCCAAAAAAGCTCACCCGCAAGGAGATGGCTGTCCGGGCCAGGGCCCGTAAGCTGGAGACTATTTGTGCCGAGTATCGGCGGTTGTGGGCTCGGGAGCATGAGGAGACATCAACCAGTACATCCTCCTCCACTGCCCCCGGGTCCACCAGCCAGAAGCCTCCTGCCAAACGGGACCGTGGCCCGACAGCCTCCCGCCACCGCCACACAGCAGCAACAAAATCAGCTGCCCCCCCCCCCCCCCCGATCCTGGATGGTATGTCAGTGCCGGCTCCGTAAAAGAGTGGAATACCTGGTGCGGTTGGGCGAAAAACATCAGCGCCAGCTCCGGGACCTCCGCAAAGAGCTGCGGGATGTGCAGCACCAGCTGTCCACACTAGGCCACCTTTTTTAAAGAGTGTTGGGGGGGTGGGAATTGAGTTTTTGGGAAAGGGGACTTTTGGATTTTTGGACATTGGTTTGGTTAGTGAGAAGGGTGAGTTGGGGTAATTTATTTTATTTTTGTGACAACAACATCAATAATATATATTTCTTAATAATTATATTTTTCATACCAAAACACAGTATACGCGCTCATAATATTTTGTGTGGGGGTTGGCGGTGGTTACTGGACGTTTGGTTTCTTCAAACTTCCCAGCATGAATGAAACATCTAGTCCTGAAATCTACCAAAATGCAAGTAACCAAGTTAGTCAATTCAGTGGCCCTACTACTGTACTTTACTAGTAGTATATTTCAGTCTCTGCTCTCCTCCCAACTTAGTCCTAGCCCATTATTCTACTACCTCTCCAATATGCTTATCTTACCTGTGATTTGTGTTTGAGAATCGGGGCTAGCCCCAGGGGGTGCCTGCATTGCAAATGGTGATTAAGGTTGGTTTTTGACTTGAATCCTCAACAGATGCAATATCATTGTTGTGCTGGTAGCAGTAGTGGTATACACTGGCAGTATCACCATATGAAAAAAAAGGAAATGAAACATTGAGTAGCCTGAGCGTAGCATTAGAAACAGTACAATAGATAGTATGGTAGAGAACAGTGCCCTGAATTGTAGCCTAAGCAGTGCTAAATTAATGTAAATATAAGTAGTAGTTGCTTGGTGTTTGACTGCTATATGAAATTAACGACATGGATGCTGCCCCGATTTCCCTCCCGTGCTGAACATTCCTTAACTGGGTGTGGTCATGATGGAACCATTCTGTCATCAGCACAGCTCAACTGTGACTGATGACGGAATGGTTCCGTCACAAGCATCGAAGGGGTTAAGGCAAAGGACACGTTATCAACGTAACGTAAGCATTAAGCATTTGATTGTTCACGTCGTGTAGGAGGAGGATGTTCTTATCAATCCACGATGGCGCACATGAACTTCTGATTGTAATGATTGTGGTTGCTTTGACCTTATCTTCCCCAGCAAGTGTGTGGAATTTATTGTTGTTGTCAGTCACACCACAATGAAATACAAACACAGCCCGGGGAAGAGGGTTAGGGTTTGAAAATTGGATGGGAATGGGGATTTTTTGGGAAAGTTTGGTAGAGAGGAAAAAAACACAGCATGGACAGTCAAACAACAAATGAAGAGAAACAAATCTTTGGATTTGAAGATATTGATAAATCTTTAAAGGAACATAAAGGAAGTGCACTACTGCATGCCAGAAGGTGTTTACTAAATGGATGGTTAGGTTACTGGAGAAGTGTGGCTCAGGGGTTAGAGGCGGCAGACCTGGAGCTTGAGTTCGGCCCTGGACGAGGGTTCAATTTACCGCCTCGGCGGGTCTTGGGCTCAAAAATTCCACGGACTCGTTAATTCTCGCTCCGGTGCCTTCTCGACTCACGGGTTCACACTCTGCGACTCTGGGCAATAGCTTGCTTAATCTCCACAACGGCCCCTCGCAGTGGGATGCCTGGCTTTCACCTTGTGGATACCCTGCCAGGGTTATCTCACAGGGGAATACCAGGACGGGTTCCCTAAGCAAGCGCGGAGATGCCCCAGGGTAAGTCGTGCGCTATATAAGTTTCATTCATTTCATTTCATTTCATTTTCATTTACTGCAAAGTAGTACTACTACTTACTGCAACTTACTATTAACTTCGGAGAAACAAGTTGACAGTACAGGGCTGCAGTCATTACGCACTATCACTTGCCTCTCTGCCCTCAGAGAGAATAAACACTTAGAACATTAAATTACTGTTAAACATAGCAAAAACATAGCAAATTTAGAAGCAGAGAGCAAAGAAATGCAGAGTCACACTCATAGAAGTTCACAGCAATACCATTACTTGAAAGATAAGTAGAAAAGAATGGATACTGTTACTACATGTTGTTGTACTTGTCCTGTTGAATTTGGGAAGTTGCATGCATCCAGCCATTTCTCTTATTTGCGGTACTCCTCCATTCCATCTGTTGCTCCGTCCATCAATGTTGGTGACCAGAAGACACCCTGTCCACTGCCTGCCTGGCGGATGCTGAATTATAGCTCGCTAATGTGAAAACTGACTTCATCCTTTTTTCCATTGCACAGGATGAAAGCCGCCCTGTAAATGTTGATGGAAAAACAGGAAGTGATATTAAAACACCACTGAGAAAAAAATATAAGGTACGTACGCTGTGTAGTGTAAAAAGTCACACTTTCAGTTTCAGAATGGACAGTACAATAGTTTCGAAAGGGCGTACTCTGAGTCTCCTTTTGAAGGATAAATAAGTATGGGCAAATTTTGCGGATCTTTCCCTTCAAGCTAGGTGTACTGTAAACTACGATTTTAGAGCAAAATTAGACCTTCCCAGCAGTGCTCCCAGACCCTTAAACCCAGATGCTAAAATGTAAAATACCCCCAATCAGACCCCACAAAGCGTGCGATACTGCTACCTGTCTGAGGCCTAGTGGAAAATGGTGACAAAACGCACTTTGAAAGTAAAGTGGGCCCAAATTCCCCCTTTCCCACCATGGATTTTCTTCAAACCACTTGCAACCAAACTTAGACATTTCTCGACAAGTGCTCCAAGAGTAGACCCCAGAACCCAGTTGCCAAAATCTCAAACACATGCAATACTGCTAACTCTAATGAGCCCTAAGTTAAAAATAGTGTCAAACGCTTTCTTCAACTAGGCCCTAACTCCCCTTTGCCCTAGGCCTAGTTCCCAGATCACTCTATGCGTGCTCTGCAGCTAGGCCCTAACTCCCCTTTGCCACCATGGATTTTCTTCAAACCACTTGCAATCAAAAGTATCCATACCCAGCGTTGCTCCAAGACCCGACCCCCCCCCCCCCAAAACGCCAGGATTCCCTCCAAGCAGGCACATGAAAGTGAGCGAAAACTCAGGAAAGTGAAAACATTTTCCACCATGGATTTTCTCCAAAACACTTTTATCCGGTATTAGACCTTCACAGCAATGCTCCCAGACCCGTTAACCCAGGCGGAAACAAGTTTACCACCACCAAACAGCCAAAAAGCAAAACCGCAAAAAGTGAGAGAATTATTTAGCCCTCAATCCCAAATCACTCCGTGTGTGCTCTGCAGCTAGGCCCTAACTCTCCTTTGCCACCAAGGATTTTCTTCAAACCACTTGCAATCAAAAGTATCCATAATCAGTGTTGCTCCAAGATCCCAAAACCCTCCCACAAACACCAGGAACCCCCCGCAAACAGCCCCTCGAAATCGCTAAAGTGTGCAAAATGTCTGAAAATGGAAAAACTTTTTCACCACAGATTTTCTCCAAACCACTTTTATCCGGTATTAGACCTTCCCAGCAATGCCCTCAGACCCGTCAACCCGGGCAAAAACAAGTTTAACACCCCCAAACAGCCAAAAAGCAAAACCGCAAAAAGTGAGATGTAGCACATTTCGGGCCTACCTGGAATTCAGTCCAAATGCGCTCTGCAGCTAGGCACTAACTCCTGTTTTATTGAAAAACAAATGCAATCAACATTAGACTGTGCCAGCAGTGCTCCTAGACCCCAAAACCCACCCACAAAAACCTTGAAGCCCCCTAAACAGCACCCCAAAGACAGGCAAGTGAGCAAAAACGCAAAACATTTTTCACCTCCGATTTTCTCAAAACAAATTTTATCCGGTATTAGACCTTCCCAACAATGCCCCCAGGCCCCTGCAGCCACCCGCAAAAAAGCAGAACACCCCCAAACAGGCAAAAATGGGCATACCTTCAATTCAGTCCAAATACGCTCTGCAGCTAGGCCCGAACTCCCCTTTTCCACCATGGGTTTTCTGAAAAACAAATGCAATCAGAATTAGACTGTGCCAGCAGTGCTCCCAGACCCCAAAAACCACCCCCAATAACCTAGAAGCCCCCCAAACAGCACTCCAAAAACAGGCAAGTGAGCAAAAACGGAAAACCTTTTTCACCATGGATTTGGTCCAAAACACTTGATTCCGATATTAGACCTTCCGAGCTATGCCCCCAGACCCCTGCAGCCACCCGCAAAAAATCAGAACACCCCTAAACAGGCTAAAAGCAAAAATGCATAAACTCATACTTAGAATATTTTCAGCCAACCAGTCAACATCGGTCCAAACGCGCTGTGCAGCTAGGCCATAACTCCTCTTTCCCACCATGGATTTTATTCAAATCACTAGCAATTAAAATTATTCTATCTCAGCAGTGTTCCCAGACCCCCAGAGCCTCCCCCACAAATCTAGAACACTCCCAAACAGCCCCCCAAAAACATGCAATACTGGTATATTCAAAACATGGCAAATTGCGCTGTTCACAAAACATTGCTGTTTTCAGCACTTCCACTACTTCGATCCTCTTGAAACTTACCTGGACAGTCACTTTTTCCAGTGCTTCACACGAATCTCAGCAAGGCAGAACAAAATTGAACCACTGCGCTCTTTGAAGAAGAAGAAGAAGAAGAAGAAGACGGTCTACGACTAGTTTCACTTAGTTTTCACACACCCGCCCGCAAAACACCCAAAAAGGCCAAAATTCTGCCAATTCTGGACCAAAGAGCTCTAAACCCCTCTAAAACCTTGCCAACATCATTATGAACGAGCCTGTATCGGGCCCACAAGCCCTAGAATCAGCGTGAACCATACCAACTTAAACCCAAAAACCATATTAAATTGCACTGAACCCTAAACCCTAGATATGCTTTGTCTGTCTGTGTCAAAAAGCCTAGGTATGCTACATCATAAGGATGCTTCACTCAGTGGTGCCTGCCTTGACCGTCTGCATGGCCCTGCCGCAAGCATGGGCAAAAATCCGCTCTGCTCAAGATTTTGCGATTTTTCAGTAATTTCGCAAGATTTGCGAAATACCGAAAAACAGCAAATTTTGCAAACATAATGGATGTTTGGCCCAAGCTTGAGTCAGTGCCATGCAGAGGGTCAAGGCAGGCACCACTGAGTGAAGCAACCTGATGTAGCATACCTAGGCTCTTTGTCAGACAGACAAAGCATATCTAATTGTATGCAGCAAGCCACATAGCCCCAATTTTACATGAACTGCTGTCTGGTCTGGAGTGGACTCTGCCTGGCATAACAACAACAGTACACTGCCTCGCCCCCGACCACTACATACCACGAATAGACAGACATGTAGTTCTGCTGTAGTAGTTGTTGTAGACTGGTTTACCTGTTTGCCACTCACAAATTGGCCATAGTTCTTCCGTAAACCGACGCTGATGATCCATCCATCCCAGTGAGTGACTGTAAAGAAAAAAGATATATTATTTAATCAATCATCATGGTATATTGGCAAGTGAGTCCGATCCAAGGACATTTAGCATATTTTGAAATTCAATATAGTGGCCCATGAATTTGAAGTACAATTTGAATTAAACAAGGTAAAAAAAAACAGAGTTGTTGACATGAGTTACAATTACTGTGTAAAAGATTAAATAATAACTAAGACAAGACATATGAATCATCATTTCATCCACAAAAAACAAACAGCAATTGGGTTCATCAGAGCCAGACAGCCATTGCTGTCCACTGCATGCCATCTTCTCAATTATTCATTACCTTTTCTACTTATTGTCCGCATCTTCTTCGGAAAGTGAGGGCCCACAGGGCAGCCTCTCCTGTCAATATCAGAAGTAACTCTGTCAGCAATCAGCAAGCATGTAGCCAGTCAGTAATTTCAGTCCCACTTGAGGGGACTCGTCATAATCCATCCATCTGCCTTGAGGGAAATGGATAGGGGTAGTCTGGAGGAGGAGTATAAAGGAGCATGATTGAGTTGTGAACTTGTGAACCTCAGGAATGCAGACTGCGGCACCTTCAAATCAATAAGGAATATAAGATGAAGACAGTGCTGCTGATGGACTTGTTGTGATTAGGTGATTAGAGTTTTGTTGTGGTAAAAGTTGCAATACAAAGAAAGACACACAGGAATAAAAGTGCATAAGGACAAAAAAAAGGAAATCATTTTCAAGGCTCTGTGTCAGGGAAGTAGAGCTCGTCCTCAAACTCCATGAATTGAGACGGGAGTAGATCAGGTAACAGACAAGAACTTCGTAACCTAAGTCGGTGTCCTGCGTGCATTCACGTACTTTGTAATCTGGTGGTATGAAGTGCTGATTCATCTTGATCAGTGTTAATCTCTCCACATTTTTGGCAGAGAGGCGGGCCCTTTTGAAGTTACAATGGCACCAGCAGCACTGAAAACAGGTTCAGAAGACACGCTTGCGAGTGGGCAAGACAAATAATTTATAGCCAGGTTCCATTCCTCCAACTCTAGCCTCATGTCTTTCATAGTAGAGCCTAGTTAAAAGACATACTCATTGATGACCATGCACTGCTCAGACAGACGGTCAAGCATGTAAAAGGTTGAGTTCCAACGTGTTGCCACCTCCTGGATGAGTCCTATGACTGGCACTTTACGTTCATGTTGAATGCTCCTCAGCTCCTTCCGGGCCTTAAAAGAATGGCTGAAATGTGTGCAGATTCTTCAGCAGGTGGTCAGTAACTTCCTGACTGTGTTTTCATTTTTCAAGAAATCTTGCACAACCAGGTTTATACAGTGCGCCAAACACAGGACTCTGAAATAGTCACCTTGCTGCATAGCCTTAACTATATTACTGCCATTATCCGTGGAAACATAACCAACTATGCGATTTCTTGGTTGCAGCCATTCAGAGACCTTACTGTACAGTTTTCTCCATGGCAAACATGGCTAATGTTGCATGTTTCCGAGTAGCTTGAAAAACTGTGTCCAGGTCAACAACTGCACTTGACTTGTCTCTAACCCCGGCGAAAGACCCTGCAAAAGTGACCCAGTGTGCAGTGATGCACATGTGATTAAGGGCTTGGCAACTGGTCCACATGTCTGTTGTCAAGTGGATAGTGTGAGCAGCACTCTTCTGCAAAGCTGCCCCAATCACCTCCAGCACATCTTGATGTAGTGCTGGAACCGCAACTTCGGCAAAATAGGACCGGCTAGGTACCTTCCATTTAGGGCAGACTGTTTCCACTAATTCTAGAAACCCCACCCCTTCCACAAAAGAAAAAGGGAGACGGTCCAGCGCTAGCATTTTACCCAGCTTTGCGTTATACAGACGTATCGTTGGGTGATTGCGTTCAAATGGCGCCTCCGACTACAACATTCCGCAAATGGTGGGCTGGCTTATTTTACGTGATGATGATGATGACGTCTTCAAACCACTTAGGCCCAGTGATGTAGCATTGGTGTCTCTCCCAGACTCTTAGTGTGCCTCATATATGTTGCAGGGGAAGAGGGTGTGGGCACTACCACTGCAGTGCTGCTGCCAGGGGTACTGAGTGTACCAGAAAAAATGTTGCTCGATTCTTGACTTCCCCCTTCACAATCAGCCCCTCATCAGCATCAGATGCAATGTGAATGGATACATTTGGATCAGTTCTACTTTGCTGGGCTTCCTCCATCTTACTTAGGTGCGTATACCACTGGATAGGGTGGTGTTTTTTTAGATGACCTCTCTGGCCTCCGGTACCATAGTTGGCACCAAGCTTACCCCGACTAACGGATACTTTACAAATCGAACAAACAACCATGTTTTCCGCCTTTGCGCAAACAGTAAAGAAGTCCCAAACTAGGGGCTGGAGATGTCTGCTGGTGGTGGAGGTGCTACTTTGACTTTCAATACCAAATGAAGTGGAGGATGGGCGTGGCTGAATTTGTTTCTGTTGTTCACTTACAGGCTACAGCACCACTACTTGAGGTCAAGCTGGATGGAGGCCCATGACGGCCCTTCTGACTAAAAAAGATAGAAGCCGTAGGTCGAGTTGGTGTTGTAGTTAACGGTGGTGGTACCAGTGCCCCGCCGCCCATATCCCGCTCAGCAGCCATTCGGGATAGGGTCAAAATGTTTGTCTGCTGCATGCACGCTGGGGCAGGAGTGACAACTGTGATGACTGGGTCGTCATCAGACTGTTCATCAGCAGCAGAAGACACCATTTCTTGTTTGTCGTCATCACCCATAAGTTGAAGCCTTAGCTACCTTTGTCGGCTCATGGCGTGACTCACTCTCAGACTGCATTGCTGGGTTCCAATCACGATCAAGGTCATCAGAATGAAGGGGGCTTGAAGAAGAACTTGTAGTAGTAGTAGTATCCCTTCTTGACCTTTTTCTTGCTGGGGATATGGAAGGCAATGGATCATCATCAGGAGGAGTGGCTTCCTCAGATGATACCTCCTCTTGAATATCAATTTCCTGATGTGCCCCTACTTCTGGAGGAAGAAGCGTTGTAGGCAGTTGTGCCGCACCATGAACCTCTAGTTGCACCTCTCCATGCACCTCTCCATGCGCCTCTCCTCAGTTATACACCCCAAAAAGTTGAAAAACACCCAAAAAATCACCACAATCCAATGCCAGCCATGCCCTCAATGATGTTTAATTTCAAGACACCCCACAGAAAGACTAGGCCCATGCACCACTGAGTACCCCTGGACATAATGGTTGAAAGCAAGGCAAACTGGGTGCAGGCCTGAGCACTCTGCCTGGCTTCAAAATGGCCCCTTGACACCTACCACATGACCAGGCCCTGCCTGTCCCAGGCCTCAAAATGGCCCCCACTCACATGGCCAGGCCCCAACACCACCCCAAAAAGTCGGAAAACACTCAAAAATCACCACAATCCAATGCCAACCATGCCCTCAATGATGTTTAAATTCAAAACACCCCACAGAAATACTAGGCCCATGCACCACTGAGTACCCCTGTGTAGAAAAAGGGTAGGGCTATGACCTTTTTCAAGATTTGCCCGGCGCTAACCGCCTTTGTACCATTCAAATTACCAAGCAATGAGGCAGGTGCCGGAGACCAGAAGGCAGGAAACAGAAGTTTTATTCCGACAGAGCAGAACACATCAGATCAGACAACAAGGTATCGTCTCGAGGTGCTCTAACAGCCTCTCTGAGGCCTGGCCTCTTATACCCTGGTTTATGACATGTGAGCATTCTTTATTGCATAAAAGACTCTTTAAACTTATGAAATGACGTCCCCATAATCCTCGTGTCAAACCCACCCCCACATACATCCACAATAGAGGTCCTCACCCTGCTGATAACAGGAGGGGGCTATCACGCGGCTGAGTGTTCCACCGATTCTTAGGATGTGTGCGCCTGATCGTATCCCATGGGGTGGGGAGGCTATGATCAATAGTGGGTCCTTTGAAGAGGAGCGACTCCATTCAATAAGGGGCAGTAAAAGGTATCTCCCGGCTTAGGCGATGGCCTCGGACCTGTGTGGACAGTCGGACTCGGGGGAAGGGGTCATCAAAGGAGAGGTATTCATGCCGCGTGGACAATCAAGCGCGGAGGGATGGTTTATCAACAGAGGGGTATTCATGGAAGGAGAGGAGGCGCTGGTCAGGCGCGGGCGTGACTCCCAAGGACAGGGTCATGCAGGAGGAGAAGGGTTATGCTCATGTGAGGGAGGGAGGGGGAGCCAGGGTGCGCGGAGGATGCTTGCAGGGTCAGAGGAGCGCGCTGGCGATCGATCGTGGACAGGGAGACCATGATACCTAAAATGGCTGTTGTGCACGTTGTACGTGGGTGACAAGCTGGCGCAGATGATGTTCAGCTCGTAAACTAAAATTCCACAGTCCTCCCTTTCAACATGTCTCGCCAACTTGTCAGTTCGGATTTATCCCCATAAGGCCACGTATTTCTACTTCATAGAGGGGACTCATGTGCTCATTTCGGAAGTCCAAAGTCTTTGGGCACATACAGTTCGAAACAAGGCCGAATAAAGATGGCAGATATTGGATACCCAAACAACACCCACATAATATCACAACAGGTATCAGTACGAAGGAAAACAACCTCCAACCCCAGTCCTTCAAAGTGTCCCAAAACCAGCTCCCAAGCGACCATCCTTCTTGTTCTTGGTGAACCTCTGAGGAAAGTCTGTGGAGGTGTTCAATTGCTTTGTAGACTGAGGGCGAGTTATCTGGCACGTAGGTGCAGCAGCTAGATCCGATGATGCGGCATGCTCCTCCTCGATCGGCTAGAACCACATCTAGAACAAGGCGGTTTTGAAGGGCCACAAGGCTGACCGCCTGAAGCTCAGCCGTGTTGTTAGCGAGGATGCCAGCCGTGATGTTGATCGTTGTTTCTACTGCCTGGGTCAGGTGTCGGATAGCGCGGCTGTTTGCCATTGGGCCCCACAGGGGAACGAGTCCCTTTGCTGCATCCAGGAACTGTGCTCCAGTGGAGTCGGCTTGTCCAATGTCATCTGCACGCCTCTGCCGGTGATGGTTAGCAGGGGCTACATACGTGGGGGGGAGAACGAAGGCAATGTAGCAGATACCCTTCCAACCTTTCGGGAGACAGGTGTAAGCTTTGGTGCCACACACAAAGTACATATTTGGAGAAGCAACAAAGGAAGGGGGGTCAACTGAGTCCAATGTTCTGATGATTCAGCAGGAACTGTGACCCACCAGCTGTGTTCCCTGGCCTTCGAGACACACAAGACCTGTGACATTGATAACAGACAGAGCCACAGTCAGAGTGGCGGTAGTTTGTTTTCGCAGATGAGAGAAGGTGGATCTAGCTGGATTGTGGAGCACCTGTACTTCGACACGTTCTTTGGCTGGAATGTCTTTAAGGAAGGTGGCGCCTGTGAGCGCAGGACACAGGGGAGCAGAGGTCTTTCCGGTTTTGTTCAGCCAAAACCCAGAGTAGAAGTGCGAAACTGTCTGGCTGGAAGTGGCGTTATCCTTGTGGCTCTCTTGCATGAGGATCAACCAGGTGAGGCAGGAGCCGTGAACTGAGAAAGGAGAAGGGATGAAGGGGATGGAGTGTCCAGTGGCATGCGGGAGCAACCCGCAGATCCAGCAGTTCGTGGCATTTGCAGCAAGGTTGTGTTGGTGCAACAGTTGCACGAAGGAATTGTTCCAGAACTCCCTGCGTCTCTCTCGGAGCTGAGGTGACAGGGAGATCAGGTGGTGCTCTTTCATGGGGGTTGGTCGTGCAGTGGGCAGCAATGCCCGATGAGCCGGTGTGCTTTCCTCCAGGATCCAGAAGGAGGTCATGAGGAGGAGGCAAAAGAGGAAGACAATGAAGAAGGCGATTGACTTTGATTTGTGCAGGTTATCAGCCTTTGGGTTCCTGTAGTGGGTATTTCCGGTTGCTTCCATCATCTTCTCAACTGGCGCTTCCATCATCTTCTTATCTGGCGCTTCCATCATCTTCAAGGTACTCGGTGGTGGGCAGAACCACAGACTTCGTTTAGCTTCTCTCCCGGTAACGCTTGGTTGTGTTTGGGTCACCGTTCTGAGATTCAACTTAGTCCGTGGCCTACTTAGCCGAAGCTCCCTCCTTTCGACGCAGGAAATACCCTTCTCTAGTTGGCACAGTGGGATCAGAGAATTTTGCAAGTTCAAGTGCCTCAGTATCAGGATAACAGTTCAATGTTGGTCGATCTTTGTTCAGGAGCTCTTCTTGGGTGTTTACGTTTTCTGTCGTGGCCAGGGTCGCGGAGACCTTCCGGCAGTGGTGTGCGTGCAGCCAGTGCCTCTTCCCCTCCACTCGAAGCGCCGTCCGTGTGGTGATCAGCACTTGCCAGGGGCCCGTCCACCGGGGTTCCAGGCTCTTGGTCCGTTGGAAGTTTTGGATTAGAACGAAGTCCCCCGGTTGGATGTCATGGCCTGGGCCCCTGGAAGCATCGGGGATGGCCTGCTGCACCTGTTGATGAATGACAGACAACGTTTTAGTTAACTTGCACAAATAATCAGACAGTTGGACGTCCGGGATGTCATGAATGGAGGTCGGTTTGGGAGAAGTCCAGAGGTTCATCGGTCGCCCGAATACAACCTCGTAGGGAGTCAAATGGTGTTTGGTGGCAGTGGAGCGCATCGATAGCAAAGCCAGTGGGAGGGCATCCGGCCATTTAAGTCCGGTGGTGGCCACTATTTTTGACAATTTCAACTTCAGTGTGGCATTATGGTGCTCCACCAGGCCGGCGGATTGGGGGTGGAAGACCGCATGAAATCTCTGTTTCACCCCCAACCCCTTTAGGATTAGTTGGATAACCTCAGCTATGAAGTGGGGGCCATTGTCGCTCCACAAAATTCGACAAAGGCCATAGCGAGGAAAGAATTCTTTCAGGAGTACTTTGGCAGTAGTCATGGCAGTGTTGTCACGAGTTGGATAGGCCTCTACCCATTTGCTGAAGGCACATACAATGACTAGTACATACTTCAAGCCCTGACATCTCTCCATCTGGATGTAGTCCATCTGGAGGACCTCAAAGGGGTGATTGGGGGTCCCAAACCCTCCCCGGGGTACCACAGTTCCTTTCCCGGGGTTGTGTTGCAGACAGATAAGGCACTGCTGGACTAGGCGTCTGGCTGAGTCGGGGATTTTTGTCGTTGTGCCAGACTTTGGAAATGAGTTCGATCATGGGTGCAGATCCTATGTGTGCGGGGGAATGAGCCATCGTCAGTATGGGGATCAGGTATGAGTCAGGCAGCAACCATTTGTTTGCATCCTTTGTTCGCCAGCAGCCCTCATCATCCTTCAAACCCACCCCTGCCCACTTAGTCAGTTTGTGAGGGGTGCTGGCCGACTGGATGTCTCTAATCATTTCCCTTGCGTCAGTCCATTTCTCTGCTTGTGAACTGGTCACATACATGCGTGTCACCGTCCTTTTCTCAGCTGTGGTTCGTGCAGTGATGTCGGCCAGCGCATTCCCTTGTCCGACTAAGTCTGTCACCTTCTTGTGTGCCTGGCATTTGATCACTGCTAGTCGTTTGGGGAGGAGAACCGCTTCAATCAGGGCAGAAACCAGATCTCCGTGAAGGATGGGGGTGCCGTGGGACGTCAGGAATCCCCTTTCCCTCCACAGGAGCCCAAAATGGTGAACCACCCCGAAGGCATACTGGCTGTCTGTATATACGTTCGCGGTGGTTCCTGTGGCTATGATGCATGCTCGTGTGAGGGCTATCAGTTCTGCTGCCTGGGCAGATCGTTGTGTGATGCGGGCTGTCTCAACTACTGTTCGGGCTGTCGTTACTGCATAGGCAGCTGAAGTGGTGCCATCTGGGAGTTTGATGCATGAGCCGTCTACCCATAGCTCTCCATCGGAGGTCAACTCTACTCCTAGTTTGTTCGTCCGTGAGGGTCACACAGTCGTGTATGGGAGGCACGTCGGGGTCATTTTCAGGCAGGGGCAACAATGTGGCAGGATTCAAAGTCGTGCATCTCTTTAGTGTGATGTGGGGTGCTGTGGAGCAGGAGCCAAGATTACTACCGATGCCCAGGCCGCTGGCGCAAACCGCCTCTTAGTTCCCATGTTGAATAGTTACCAAATAAAGAGACGGGCGCTGGAAGCAGGAATCAAGAACAGAGTTTAATTCTCATGAGGAGAGCCAGTCATTTCGGACACGAAACACGGTGTCTTTCAGGAGGTGCTCTAACAAGTGAGCTGAGACTCCTTCTTTTATACCTTACAAAACATTTGATAGTACAATCAGGACAGTGTGACGCAAAGGAAAAGACATCCCTATAATCCTCGTGTCAATCCTACCACACATATGTTCACAATAGGGACCCTTGACCTGCTGATAAGAGGGGAGGGCAATCACGCAGCTGAGTGTTCCGTCAACTGTTTAGGATGTGTGCGCCTGATCATAGCCCAGGGGGTGGGGTGGCTAGGATCAATAGTGGGTCCTTTGAAGAGGAGTGACTTCATACAATAAGGGCAGTAAATGGTATCTCCTGGCTTAGGCGATGGCCTCGGACATGTGTGGTCAGCCGGACTCGGGGGAAGGGGTCATCAAAGGAGTGGTATTCATGCTGCGTGGGCAATCGAGCGCGGAGGGAAGGCTTGTCAACAGAGGGGCATTCATGGAAGGAAAGGAGGTGTTGGTCAGGCGCGGCCGTGGCTCTCAAGGACAGGGTCTTGCAGAAGAAGAAGGTTTACGGCTTGCCCATGTGAGGAGAAGGGAGGGGGAGCCAGGGTGGACACGGGGACAGAGTCACATAGAGAGAGAGAGATCTTATGACCCGTACAAGAGAGAGCGGGGGCAGTCAGGTGCAGCTGGGGAGGGCTATGTCAGCTAAGGCGAAGGATGCCTCTTCAAGAGGGAATGGGGGGGGGGGGGTTTGTGCGGGTCAAGCAGGAGAGTTGCCTTTCACAGCAGGGTCGCGCAGAGGGAGAGGGTTTCATGGTCTATGCATGAGAGAGGGGGTTTAAGATACGCGCAGGAGGGAAGCCGGGGATTCCAATGGGTAAAAGGCCATGGTGCCTAGAATGGCTGTGCATATGCATATAGGTATGGGCTCTTACTGGCAGAGTGATACGGTCAATAATTTACGGTATTCATGGTGCTCACAGGGAGAGGAGTGGGAGAATAAGGGAAATGAATGCTGTTCATGTACATCAATTTCTTCAATTTCTACAGTCGCCCCTTTTTACATTACAGCAGTCATTTTTGTAATTGATGGGGTTACAGGCAGACAAGCATCGTTGATGAATTAGCATTTTGTCGATACTAACATTTGGCGTACAATCATAGACAGTTGAGGTGATGGGCAGAATGCAGCACATAGGAAATTGCATTTCGTTGTGTTCCTGACAATTAAACGCACTACATAGCATAAATCTTTCTAACTTAAAAATGTGACCAATGAACAGTTTTGACCAGGTAGTTGAGAGCGGAATTCAGTTCAATACACGATATTTCTTCGTCACAGTGTCTTTTTATCATTGAGCCATCACTGGTAGGCTCTAGTCCGTGTACTTTCGTTGGCGCTGTTGAGCACCGGCGGTGGAGCTATAGGTCCAGCTCGGTTCTATCCTTACGCGTTGCAGGGTGCGGTCAGTCCTCTGCTGTTAGACCACAGTCCTGTTCCCTAAACAATCCGTTTGGCGGCGCCTTATGCTCGGCACCTATATTTCCGTGGCAACACCCTTTTCCCATATGAATGCAGTTCTTCCTTTTGGCAAAAAGTCACGTGGAAAAGAGGGTGAGTGTGGTTCAAATAGTCGATAGGAGAGAGGGCGGAGTTGGGTCAGAGTTCCTGGGACACACAAAAGGGACCAAGGGAGCAAAGGATAACAAGCAGGCAGGCCCATCAATCGGGCCCAAAGAAGGGGGACGGAGACTCCAGGCACACGTGGGTTAGCAGACGGAGGGCTTCAAGGCAGCCCGTCATTTTTCATTTTCCACGTTGAAATTGCGGTCTCGTCCCGTATCTCGTTGCTCTGCAGCTCCACCTTTGGTCGAGGTCACACGTGTCCCAAGATCTGCAGTCAGGCTGTACGTCACATCTGACCCATCTCCTTCGGTGATCGTGAATCTTTGAATAGGTACAAGACAAGGTTTTAGAGAAATGGCAGAAGAAGATATCTACGCATGTGAATTCCTCCCTCAATTCTACGCATTTGGGAGATACGCTCACTGGTCACAGTCAGAGGTCCATTACCAAGCAGTGCATATGTCGGCATCCCTACTGAATTCAAGCCAAGCTTCATTCATTGTCTACACAGGTCACATATGGAGGAAAGTCAGACTCTTATCAACTGCGTGTGTCATCAAACTCAACATTTCGGAGCCTCCAGGGAGACTCGTCTTTCTAACCTGAGTCTTAACAGTCTAACATTTCCCTTCAAGGCTGGCTAACCTTTTCAAACAGGGCGGGGGCGCTATCATCGAGAGTCAGGGTAAAACAGGTTTTTCTCGAGGGACGACAGTTACTCATGGTCATCATGTTTATATCCGGGACAGCAACTGGGGTCTATCAAAATGGGGCGGGGATGCTTCGGGCGCTCGCGCTTGGGTGCAAAAGGGGGTGGGGCAATCTGGGCATTTGGGGGTCAATCTAGACGTTGGCGTTCGTCTCTGAAGAACAGACATAAGGTGCCATTGACATACAGTTCCCCTATAAATGGCCAGATTTGGGGGACTTTTTAGTCGTCTTACCTGTCCTTTCCTTTTCAGCCAATTCAAGTTCATTCATTTTGCAGAAAGGAGAGGCAGTAATATGGCGAGATACAATCATTTTAGTTTCGGTCAATTTCGCTGAACACCTTCGCGTTCAATATGTATCAAATCAGACTGGTGCCGGTGGGGCACAATTTTACCAAAAAGAGGGAGAGAAAATAGGGAGACTCTCATAGAGAGTGAGAGTCGTCCGCAATCTAAACGAGCCATTCGGTACACGTATGACATGTAGAGAGAGGGAGAGAGAGAGAGAGAGATAAGGGGGTGGTGAGAGAGAGAGAGAGAGAGAGAGAGAGAGAGAGACGTGTACGAAAATAGGTCATTTAGTGCGCTCACAACACAGAACAGCAAAGGTCAGGTAACACGCAAATACAGACAGAGGGAAGACATAAATCCGTACATTACACACACACAAACTCAGACAGGGAAGATGGCACATGCATTACACATATATAAGACATTCACGACAAGACAGGAAACAATTGTTAGCCAACAAGATCTGTTTTTATATCCTACGTATCTTTACTATCCTATTTATCTACGTGCTTAGCTCTTTTTACCCTTCCCTCCTTTTCTTTCTCGCCCGTTATCTCGGTGAGTGTTCTCAATTGCCAATACTTACACCTCGGTTGGTCGGTCAGAAATTAACCTGGTCGCGCTATTTACCCATGGTTGGATCTTAAACCATTTTTCAGTTCCCTCCTTTGGTGGGAAGTTCTCCAGGCTGAGGCAACGGCAAGTATTGATCGGGAGAACAGTCGGACAGCTTGGCTATATCTATAAGAGTGTGAGAAAGGGGGCAGTGCATTTTGAACATCAGCAACATTTCTAACTTCCCAGACGGGTGGTGCCGTGGTAACCCTTACCCGTATATTTTTCTTTGTCCTTTCCCTACCTAGTCAAACATCCAGTTACATTATTTAACGCGTCATTTCTAGTCAACTTTTCGTCATTCAGTACCTGTCCAGTTTTTATGTCAGTCCATCCTCCCAGTTGCTATGTTCTAAGGAGGAACAGTCATGTTTAAGTCTACGTCTTTTAAAAACTTATCGTTATGAGGACTATGCACATATTCCCTCCTTCCCTTTTCGTCGGTGGTTCGACCATCGCTCTCCCATATTTCAGCCGACGTTCTGACGTGACCTGCAGAAGGGAGGAAAAAGAAGGGGTGGGGGGCAGCATTCAAAGTACATCAGCATGCAGTAGTCCGAAAATGTTTTTACCTACCACATACTCGACCTATCTCCACGTACTGCATTTCTTTACCATCTCGGCGTTTAAGCCCAGAGGGACCAGTAATGTCAGATAGATAATCATTGACGATCTGCGTATCTACATGAGTTACTTGGTCGTAACCCTCTTTGTCGGGTGCAAGGGTGACGGTCAGGTGGCATTTCTGTGGTGTCGTTTTAAGGGTGTCTAAAACACTTTTCTGGCTGCCTGTGACACATAATGTAGCTGCTAAATATCTGATCCTTTTTGATCTACATCTTTCATCATACTTATTCTTCGCTCACAGTAGTAAGACATGCAAAACTCATTAATGCAACTGCTACAACCATGCTTTCTTTTTCAAAATACTTTTAATAAAAAGTGTGGAGGTACAAGTACAGGCCTACAACTCAGTGGGCCGGCTACGAAGCAGATTGAAACTGTACATAAGAAGAACAAAGTTGGTGGCAGTTCATTGCATAAAGTGCAGCAGTGCAATAAAATCGTATTAAACTTCCCTACAGAGCAAGCATGATGCATGTCAGTAATTCATCTTTAATAAATTCATAAATTCATTATCCAATGTTCATTCATTACCTAAATTACACCAATTCATTTTCCAAATCATAATCAGTACCCACCCTAAGTCAGTTCATTGTCCAAGCACATACTCAATATCCTTCGTATCTACTTTCATTATTCAAGAAAACTACATACATATCTCGGGGCAAAAAGCTGCGTGGTCAGGGTGCAACAAAGTTTATTCAAAAAGTCTCATTTTGTGTCGGCGCCATTTTGGGTGGGGTCAGGCGAGTTCCAGCACAGTCAGAATATCTCCAATGACTCGTGGTTGGACCAGAACCTTCCGTTGGAAGTTCAAAAAGTTTTGAATCATGTGGTTAACAGTTCTAACAATATGGACCATTAGTCAAAGAGTGGGGAGGGCGGCAACAATTTTCCTACCGGGTCATTCTGGTGTTCCTCCGGAACTGAACAAGTCTGTGCCGTGGCTGCATTTTAGCCATTTCCCATCCGAGGCTGGCGCCGGCAGGAGTTGCACCGAAGTCGTGGTTCCCAGTGAGGGGGGCGGGGGCGCCCATGCGGAGGGATCGGGGTGCCCCCCGGCTCTCATAGAATCTTCAAGGTTGAGGAGAGAAGGCATGGGGTGCGTGCCCGTCCTGGGCAAAAGACCGCTTTTTGATGTTGACCCTCTTTAAGTAAGAGCATTGGGGTGTCGCTGGAAGCCTCCACCTGGAGGGAGGTGGGGGAGGCTCGTTCGCGTCACCTCCCCCTTCCAGCGACCCCGCGCCGTTCCTCGGCTCCGTCGCTTCGATGTTGGCCGTGCTGGCTATTGAAGATGGGGGGGGGGTGGTCGGCGGCTGAGGCAAGACAGCCCCCCCCCTTCCTTTTTGACAGGTGGCGGGACTACTTCCAACTCTCCAGGGGTGGACATGTGGCGGGACTACCTGTAACTATGCAGGCGATGGCATGTGGCGGGACTACTTGCAACTGTCAGGCGTTGGGTGTAGTTGCCGCCATTATAGCACAAAGAAATGCCGCCATCCTCGCTTTGGCTTCGGCCTTCGACGAAAGCCGGATCGGGTGAGAGAGAGGGGTGGTCGGTGGCCGAGGCAAGACAGCCCCCTCTCTCCCCGCAGCCTGCAGGGCGGCAGAAGAGAAGAGATGGAGAGGTCCCTGTCATTCTTTGGACCGCCTGCCCAACATCATCTCCTACTGACCGCGGCCAGGCGAGCCCCTCGTGCCTCGAGGCCTCGCCTTCCGGATGGGCGTAACCGCGGACCTGTTGCACTTCGGGAGCTTCCGGAATGGGGGTAGGTACCTATTGAATTGTTTCTATTTCATGTGACCGTTATTTGGGCGTGGCGGGCAATGAGGCAGACATGTTGGGAGCAGGAATAGGCAGTAGAGCCTAGCTACCTCGTGGCTATTTTATGCTGTCAAACTTTTTCGCCATTTTATATTTCTTATTACGAACTATCTCTAATGTTTCTTATTTTTAGTGAAGTCAAAAGCTCATCAGGGGGTTACTGACTTACCCTGATTTCTTTTTATTTTTCTTTCTCTTCCTTAGCGTGTTTCGAGCTAAAGCTTTCTGTTAGTAGGGAACGGTGATCACTTCATATTTTTATGTGTCCTTTTCACTAGGGGGTACTTCTGGACGGACCAGACGAGTTCCCTCCAATAAATGGTCCGGGGTGGAACTAGATTATCGATCAAAAGGGGAACATATATTCCTTCATTAGGGTATCATCCTGGACAGACCGAGCGATGTACTTCCACTTACTAGGGTAGCCTCCTGGACGGACCAGATGGTCTACTTCCACTAAATGGCCCATGAGCGGGGAGCATATGTCCTCCATAAGGGTAGTCTCCTGGGCGGACCATGCGAGCTACCCCCCAAATAACCAAACAGTGGGGAGTGGGTAGGACTGACCAATTCACAAAGGGGCATAACCTACCCTTTACTACTTGCAAAGACTAGACAGAATATTTCTATTCCACGTTGTTTGTAAGTAGAAAATACCTCAAACGAAACAATTCCTGGAACAACAATGTCCAGGCAACCAACCAATCAGTGGGGAGAAAAACAGGCATGACGGATTACAACGGGGACAAACGTCTGCATTACCTGCCCTTCGCTATCCAGAAAGGAAGACAGAATATTTCTACTCGTCTCAGTTTGTAGACAGGGAAGATCTCAAAGAGCAACAATCGATTATTAATCGATTTCAAACAATCAGTGGGGAGAAAGGTAGGCATGACGGATTACAACGGGGACAAAAGTCTGCATTACCTACCCTTCTCGATCTGCAAAGAGGGACGACGTTCCTATTCGCCGCTGTTTGCAAACAGAGAATGTCTCGTTCTCCAGAAGAGAACCAATATGTCAAGTAGCCTTCAAAGCTAAATGAACCAATACCAACAATATCAGTATACAAATACCGATTCCAATACAATCAATCAATCAATCAGGTGGATAGAACCACCCTACCAATCAGGCGTAAAAACACCCTACTTAATCTTACCCGGACCGGACCATACGGACAGTTCTTCGACTTCCTCCTCCAGCGCCCGATCGTTCTCTTACTCCATGTAGCATTCCTGTGGGATTCCAGTCAGGACAATAGGTCACTCAAGAGAGGTCCGTTCAGAATTGGCGAAGTTCTTTTGATCGGCAGCCGGGCTAGGGCCCTCTCAAGGCAGGTATACTCCGATCATTTTAGATGTTCGCTTCTTCGTCTGGATCTCTCTTACCGAACCTTATGTCACTGATGGACCCCGCGTTGGGACGCCAATTGTGGAACAGGAGCCAAGATTACTACCGATGCCCAGGCCGCTGGCGCAAACCGCCTCTTAGTTCCCATGTTAAATAGTTACCAAATAAAGAGACGGGCGCTGGAAGCAGGAATCAAGAACAGAGTTTAATTCTCATGAGGAGAGCCAGTCATTTCGGACACGAAACACGGTGTCTTTCAAGAGGTGCTCTAACAAGTGAGCGGAGACTCCTTCTTTTATACCTTACAAAACATTTGATAGTACAATCAGGACAGTGTGACGCAAAGGAAAAGACATCCCTATAATCCTCGTGTCAATCCTACCCCACATATGTTCACAATAGGGACCCTTGACCTGCTGATAAGAGGGGAGGGCAATCACGCAGCTGAGTGTTCCGTCAACTGTTTAGGATGTGTGCGCCTGATCATAGCCCAGGGGGTGGGGTGGCTAGGATCAATAGTGGGTCCTTTGAAGAGGAGTGACTTCATACAATAAGGGCAGTAAATGGTATCTCCTGGCTTAGGCTATGGCCTCGGACATGTGTGGTCAGCCGGACTCGGGGGAAGGGGTCATCAAAGGAGTGGTATTCATGCTGCGTGGGCAATCGAGCGCGGAGGGAAGGCTTGTCAACAGAGGGGCATTCATGGAAGGAAAGGAGGTGTTGGTCAGGCGCGGCCGTGGCTCTCAAGGACAGGGTCTTGCAGAAGAAGAAGGTTTACGGCTTGCCCATGTGAGGAGAAGGGAGGGGGAGCCAGGGTGGACACGGGGACAGAGTCACATAGAGAGAGAGAGATCTTATGACCCGTACAAGAGAGAGCGGGGGCAGTCAGGTGCAGCTGGGGAGGGCTATGTCAGCTAAGGCGAAGGATGCCTCTTCAAGAGGGAATGGGGGGGGGGGGTTTGTGCGGGTCAAGCAGGAGAGTTGCCTTTCACAGCAGGGTCGCGCAGAGGGAGAGGGTTTCATGGTCTATGGATGAGAGAGGGGGTTTAAGATACGCGCAGGAGGGAAGCCGGGGATTCCAATGGGTAAAAGGCCATGGTGCCTAGAATGGCTGTGCATATGCATATAGGTATGGGCTCTTACTGGCAGAGTGATACGGTCAATAATTTACGGTATTCATGGTGCTCACAGGGAGAGGAGTGGGAGAATAAGGGAAATGAATGCTGTTCATGTACATCAATTTCTTCAATTTCTACAGTGCAAGTAGCGTCAATTCGTACCCAGTCAGTCGTGCGCTAGTCAAATGTTGAGTCTTGGTTTGGTTCAGAAGGGTGTCGACAGCATGGGGTACTAACACGGTGAGAGAGTTTGAAAGTACAATTCCCTCGCTCTGGCGGATAGAGACAGCAGCGGCAGCTACTGCTCGAAGGCAGGCAGGCAAAGCTCTGGCTACAGGATCAAGAGTGGCGGAGAAGTAGGCACAAGGGCGCTGCTTTGGACCTATAGACTGAGTCAGGACAGACAGTGCACACCCCTCCCTTTCGTGGGTGAAGAGGGAGAAGGGTTTGGAGTAATCCGGGGTTCCCAGGACGGGCGCTGAACAGAGGGCATCACGTAATTCCTTAAAGGATGCTTGACACTCAGGGGTCCAAGGGAGCGGGAAGGGGGCATCTTTGGCCAACAGGGCAAGTAGGGGTTTTACAATGAGGCTGAAATTGGGTAACCATTGTCTGCAAAAAGAGGTTAGGCCAACCAAAGAGCGGACTTGCTTTTGTGTTTTGGGACGGGGTGTCTAGGATGGTTTGGATTCTATCGGGTGTAAGTTTCCTCCCTTCTTTGGATAGGAGATGGCCTAGGTATGTCACTTGTGGCTGGCAGAACTGTAATTTCTTTTTGGAAACTTTGTGGCCATTTTCTGCCAGAAAGTGTAGGAGTTGAACAGTGGCTGTGATTGCAAGTGGGGTGGTGTCGGCCGCCAAAAGGATATCATCGACATATTGGATCAACACCACTCCATCCGGTAGCTGGACGGCGTCCAGCTGTCTTTTGAGGGCCTGGCTGTAAATACTGGGACTTTCAGTGTACCCCTGGGGAGCTCTACAAAATCGGTACGAGCGGGATTTCAGGGTGAAGCCGAAGAGATAACGGCTGTCTGGATGGATGGGGATAGAGAAAAACGCATTCTTGAGGTTGATAACAGTGAAGGTGGTGGCAGTGGACGGGATGAGGGTCAGGATGGTGGTGATATCTGAGACTACGGGGTATTGGGGTACAACCACTTTGTTGATCTCTCGCAGGTCGATGATGAAGCGGTACGCTTTCTCATCTCCCTCGCCTTGCTTCTTGACAATGGGTAGGATAGGGCTGTTGCAGACATTGCTAACCACTTCTTCGACCACTCCTGCGTCTACCAGAGACTGAATGATCGCTACCAGTGCCTTCTCACCCTCGGGCGATATCCGATACTGCGGGAGTTTCGGGAGCATAGCGTCCTGTCTCACAGTTATATGAATAGGGTCAATCATCATTCGTCCCACATCAGAGTCATTTTTAGCCCATAGGTACGGAGGCAGGGTATCAAGCAAGGACAGGTCAGTATCAGTTATGGAGCACATGTGTCGTGCAGGGCAAGATTTGGGTATGTCTGGGTTGTCGTACAGGATGACTCGGACTCCATCCGGGGAACACCTAATGGTAGCTCGAAAATGCTTCAGTAAGTCAATGCCCATAATGGCGTCAGGGGAGTTGGAGGAGAGCAGAAATGTTGTGTCAGTGGTGTTGCTTTCTAGGTCAAAGGTGACAGGTACGGACAGGGGGTTAGTGGAGGGCGTCCCATCGAAACCTATCGATGTAATGTGTGAGCCAGACAAGGGTGCCCTTGGAATCAGTCGTTTCGATAACACACTACGTGTCGCCCCAGTGTCTACCAAAAATGGAGACTCTGTACCCAGGACCTTAGCAGTGACATAAGGACCTTGCTGGTCAACACAGAGCTCGACTGGATCCCTCCCTTGCCCCTGGCAGTCCTATGCAAAATCGGGGGCATTCTCACCGTCGGATAGTTGATACTGGTTCTGTCGGGGGCGGTCAAATGTGTTCGATCTCCCTGATCTGTCATTGTTGGTGTCGTTTGTGTGCCCTCGTCCTTGTCCCCTATTTCTCGGTCCACCCGCTACATCCTTGGGGTCCCTATTTCTGGTCATCTCTAGCAGAACCGGACACTGGGATTTCCAATGGCCAAATCCTTTGCAGAAGGCACATTGGTCATCGCTAATGTCTCTTCGTCCAGTGTGGGGTGTTGGGGTGTGATCTTTAGGAGGTGGATTTCTAGGGATGGTCGATTGGTAGTTCCCCCTTTGGGGTTCCCGTCCGACCGCTATACCTTGTATCTGGGCTATCATCACCCTTTCTTTCAAATCTTTCTTCTTTTTCTCGGACGCCCTATCATTCTCATTTTTCTGGTGCTCGTAATACTGAGCCATCTGAAGGATAGCTGCGGGTTTGGAGGCCCCCCAACTACTCTCACTCGGCTGCAGTTTTCGGGAGACCTCTTGTGATAGGCCCTTCACATAGTTTTGTACAAACAGGTGTTGTCCGGTTGCGGTGGTCATGTATTGGCCACTGTAGTCGGAGAACACTGTCTCGAATCGGGAGAAGTATTCTGATACATCTTCCTGGGGTTTCTGACGACAGGCCGTGACTATCGACCAATCTACCTTTTTCTCTGGGATCAGTGTCTTTAACTTCTGAACTAATTTGTCTGGGAGTTCTAATATGTCCTTTACTGGTTTCCTTCCAGGCTCTCGCTGTCTATCTAGTTCACTGAGTTGGTTCCAGGTATGTCCAAACAGATCTGTGTGGTCAGCCTTCCGGATTTGCTTCCACACGTCAGCTGGCAGGCATAACCCGAAAAACAAGTCAATGTCCGCTAAAGTCATTATCGTCGAACCCAAGGCTGTGGCCAATTCGGTATAGAATGCTGTCGGGTTCTTTCTTAAATCGGGCAGAGTTTGTCTAAAAGTTAGGATATCTTGTCGGTCCCATGGTTGGTAAACCCAATTGTACACAACCCTCCCTTTTGCATCTGCGTGATTAATATCATCGTTTGTTCCCAGACCACGTGGCGGAATCCAGTAAGGGGCCGCCTCTCTGATGGGCATCATAGTGCTGGCTACTTCTACTGAGGTCGTTTCAGGGACTGTAACCTTGGCTTCTGGTTTTTGTTCCGTGAGGTGGCGTAAGACCTCAAGCATCTGCATGAAGAGCTCCGTTGCCTCACATTCAGTCCCATCTCCAACATCAACCTTCCTATACAGCGTTGTCAGTTTAGCGGGGCCCTTACTTTGATACCTATCCTCATATGCGTTCAGGGCGTGGTAGCTGAATCTCAAAATGAAATGCCGTCTGTGGCTGTCAGCATGCGAGTTATACATGTTCATTGTGTATTCTTCGCTCTCCCTTCGTTCTACTAGTGTTTTTGCTATTTTGTCAATCCCATCCCGCTCATCTTTGCTCAACCTATTTGGTCTGGCTGGTGGGTGCTTGCTAGTCTCGAGGTCATCAGGTGGTGCTGTTAATGTGGCTGGTGCGGAGGCCGTGAGGGCTGGTGCACTAGCGCTAAGGTCGTTCTCGTTCGCACTCGGGGCCTGCAGGTGTTGTTGGCAGGGGGCATATGGAGGGGGCATGTAGATGATTTGGGGACCTAGCAGTAACTCATCGTTCGCCCGCTGTTTGGAGGGCAATTCAGGGTAGAGCGCAGAGGCGGTCCTAACGGGACATTGACCTGTCGATCCTGATTCTTGGTTTTGTGTAGCTTCCTTTCTTTCTTTTATTTCTTCTTCTAGTTGCTTAGCGGCTAGGTGGGCTGCCTTTCGTAATTCTTTCCCTATTTTTGCTTCTTCTCTTTTTCTTCGCTGTTCCGTTTCTTTGCGCCACATGCCGATACTATCGAGCATAGTGGGCGTAGTCTTATTTTTCTGGAGCGCTATTTCTAATGTTTTTATTTTATGATCATCAAAGGAACCTATCAGTGGCCACTGACTTTTGAGGTCCGTTTTTGTGTATTTATGCCATAACCTAGTATAGGCAATAGCGACTAGTCCATGCTTGGTGAACATGTCCTTATTAGGGGTGCCTTCCAGTGGAGCTGGATGGTTCATCTCTAATAAGCGGTCCGGGCTGAACAGGCTACCAATCAGTGGGGAGAAGATAGGCATGTCTGGTTACAACGGGGACAAAGGTCTGCACTACCTATCTTATCACAGCGGGCAAAGACTAGACAGAATATTTCTATTCTCTGTTGTTTGCCGGCGGTGAATACCTCAAAAGAGCCAATATCGAACAATCAATGTTCGGTCAATCAAACAATCAGTGGGGAGAATAAGTAGGTACGACGTGTTAAAGGTTTGCGTTACCCACTCTTTCTCTACCTGCAAAGAGAGACCTTGTTCTTCCCTGTTTGCAGACAGAGAATCTCCAGACAACAATCCACGAACGACAGTTCGGGAAAACAGTGGGGGAGGAAGATAGGCAAGACGGATTACAATGGGGACAAAAGTCTGCGTTACCTATCCTTCACTGCTTGCAAAGAGAGAGCCTGTTGTTTCTCCGTTTGCAGACGGTGAATCTCCAGAGGGATCAACAAAAGAGTAATACTAGTATTATCCAAATCAAACAATCATTTCTCAATTTGTCATGTTTACACGACCTTACCCGGACCGCATGGACGGTTTCCTGTCTTCCGAATCCAGCGCCCGATCGTCCTCTATTCTTCGTGATGTTCGTGGCACTCCTGATGGTTCCCAGTCAGGACCGTAGATCACTCGAGAGAGGTCTGTTCGGAACTAGTGAAGGTCGGATGATCGGCTGTCAGACGAGGGTCTATCGGACACGAGCTCTCCCGATCGTTGCAGTCGTTCACTCTGTCGTCTGGACCTCTCCCACTGGATCCACGTGTCGCTGATGGGCCCCACGCTTTGGGACGCCAATTGTAGAAAAAGGGTAGGGCTATGACCTTTTTCAAGATTTGCCCAGCGCTAACCGCCTTTGTACCATTCAAATTACCAAGCAATGAGGCAGGCGCCGGAGACCAGAAGGCAGGAAACAGAAGTTTTATTCCGACGGAGCAGAACACATCAGATCAGACAACAAGGTATCGTCTCGAGGTGCTCTAACAGCCTCTCTGAGGCCTGGCCTCTTATACCCTGGTTTATGACATGTGAGCATTCTTTATTGCATAAAAGACTCTTTAAACTTATGAAATGACGTCCCCATAATCCTCGTGTCAAACCCACCCCCACATACATCCACAATAGAGGTCCTCACCCTGCTGATAACAGGAGGGGGCTATCACGCGGCTGAGTGTTCCGCCGATTCTTAGGATGTGTGCGCCTGATCGTATCCCATGGGGTGGGGAGGCTATGATCAATAGTGGGTCCTTTGAAGAGGAGCGACTCCATTCAATAAGGGGCAGTAAACGGTATCTCCCGGCTTAGGCGATGGCCTCGGACCTGTGTGGACAGTCGGACTCGGGGGAAGGGGTCATCAAAGGAGAGGTATTCATGCCGCGTGGACAATCAAGCGCGGAGGGATGGTTTATCAACAGAGGGGTATTCATGGAAGGAGAGGAGGCGCTGGTCAGGCGCGGGCGTGACTCCCGAGGACAGGGTCATGCAGGAGGAGAAGGGTTATGCTCATGTGAGGGAGGGAGGGGGAGCCAGGGTGCACGGAGGATGCTTGCAGGGTCAGAGGAGCGCGCTGGCGATCGATCGTGGACAGGGAGACCATGATGCCTAAAATGGCTGTTGTGCACGTTGTACGTGGGTGACAAGCTGGCGCAGATGATGTTCAGCTCGTAAACTAAAATTCCACACCTGGGCATAATGGTTGAAAGCAAGGCAAACTGGTTGCAGGCCTGAGCACACTGCCTGGCTTCAAAATGGCCCCTTAACCCCCACCACATGGCCAGGCCCTGCCTGTCCCAGGCCTATAAAATTGCCCCCACCCACATGGCCAGGCCCCAACACCACCCCAAAAAGTCGAAAAACACTCAAAAATCCCCACAATCCAATGCCATCCATACCCTCAATGATGTTTAAATTCAAGCCACCCCACAGAAAGACTAGACCCATGCACCACTGAGTACCCCTGGCCATAATGGTTGAAAGCAAGGCAAACTGGGTGCAGGCCTGAGCACACTGCCAGGCTTCAAAATGGCCCCTTGACCCCCACCACATGGCCAGGCCCTGCCCGTCCCAGGCCTCAAAATGGCCCCCACCCACATGGCCAGGCCCCAACACCACCCCAAAAAGTCGAAAAACATTTACAAATCACCACAATCCAATGCCATCCATGCCCTCAATGATGTTTAAATTCAAGACACCCCACAGAAATACTAGGCCCATGCACCACTGAGTACCCCTGGGCATAATGGTTGAAAGCAAGGCAAACTGGGTGCAGGCCTGAGCACACTGCTTGGCTTCAAAATGGCCCCTTGACCCCCACTACATGGCCCGACCCTGCCTGTCCCAGGCCTCAAAATTGTCCCCACCCACATAGCCAGGCCCCAACACCACCCCAAAAAGTCGAAAAACACTCAAAACATCACCACAATCCAATGCCTTCCATGCCCTCAAGGATGTTTAAATTCAAGACACCCCACAGAAAAACTAGGCCCATATAGCACTGAGTACCCCTGGGCATAATGGTTGAAAGCAAGGCAAACTGGGTGCCGGCCTGAGCACACTGCCTTGCTTCAAAATGGCCCCTTAACCCCCACCACATGGCCAGGCCCTGCCTGTCCCAGGCCTATAAAATGGCCCCCACCCACATGGCCAGGCCCCAACACCACCCCAAAATGTCGAAAAACACTCAAAAATCCCCACAATCCAATGCCATCCATGCCCTCAATGATGTTTAATGTTTTGGAGGCTAATGTTACCAACTGCCTCTCAAAATGTATTGAAAACACTGAGTACCTGCAACCTAATCAGGCAGGCTTTCGGCCTTGTCACTCCACCGAGGCAGTGATACTTGCCGTCCAGAACACCCTGAGGTCCAATGCCGACAAAAATCTCCATCAGGCTTTGGTGCTTCTCGATTTGTCTGCAGCGTTCAACACGGTTGACTATTCCATTCTGGTCTGGTCAACTGTGTCGAACAGGCCGGCCTTAGAGATTCTGCTTTGGGCTGGCTGCAATCTTTCATATCGGAGCGCACCCAGTCCATCCGGCTAGGGTCTTTTACAGCCCCCAAAATTCATTCTTTCTGCGGAGTCCCTCAAGGCTCCTCTTTGTCCCCATTATTATTTAATTTGTTTATGCAGCCCCTATTGTTTTCCTTGAGAGATTATAAAGTCACCGCATATAATTATGCTGATGATTTACAGCTCGTTTTCACCCTGAACTCCTCCGATGCTGCTGGTGACTTCCAGGCTACTATGACCCATATCCAGAGGTGGATGACCTTGAACCATCTCAAGCTGAACCCGGGCAAGACCGAGTTGATCTTGCCCGGGAAGAGTGAGATCAGCTGGGGCCCCCATTTCTGGCCCCTGGATATGGGCCTTCCTCCAAAAAAATCTCACTCTGTAAAAAGCTTGGGAGTGACCATCAGCGAGGATCTCTCTCTGAAAATACAGATTGGAACAGTAGTCTCCTCGGGGTTCTTCCAACTGGAAAAAATCAAGAAAATTGCTCACCTTCTTACCCATTCTGCCCTGATCCAAGCAGTTATCGCCTTAGTTCTGTCCCGCATTGATTTCTCCAACAGTCTATACTTGGGCCTGCCTGCAGGTCAACTTAAAAGACTGCAATATCTTCAAAATCAAGCAGCCAGGCTGATTTGCAAGTTACCCAAGTGGGAATCCATCAAACTAGGACTAGAGAGACTACACTGGCTACCTGTGGCCCAGAGAGCCGCAATTAAAGCCGGTTGCATTATTTTCAAGGCCTTACAAGGCAAGGGCCCCCTGTTTATAAGACAGCTGATAGGGAGATACACCCCCTCGCGTAGTCTGCGCTCAGCCCATAAAGATCTATTGGTGGTGCCCCGGTTTAAGAAGAAGCGACAAGGAAGCAACTGTTTCCACTTCTTGGCAGCCTCCTTATGGAACTCCTTGCCTCTGACTCCTAGACAGAGTAAGGATCTCCTTACCTTCAGATGGGCATTTAAACCTTGCTCTTCACACAGGCTTTCGCTGTATAGATTGTTGTTAACACTTTCCCCTTGTTATGTTATTTATCTGATCTTTCCAATAGCGCCAAGAAGCCCATGGGTGTACGTGCGCTGTACAAATAATAATTAACATAACATAACAAAGACACCCCACAGAAAGATTAGGTCGATGCACCACTCACTACACCTGGGCCTACTCGCTAGTGAGGTTTTACAGGCACCCCAAATTTTAAAAATAATCAACATATAACAGTGAGCTAAAATTCCATGACATAAATGAGAATTAAGTTTAAAAAAATCACAGACACAGTTGTATCATGCACCCATGACTAACCCTTGGCCTACTGGATACTGTGGCTACCCACAATATATATTTTGTCAAAGTTGTGAAAAACGTTTTAGAACTGTAGTTGCCTCAACTGCAATGCCCCAAACAAACAACACCAACTTACTTGTAAAATCTCAAGTCCAAAAGTGATCCAAACTCCAAAGTCCAAAAAGTCCTCAAATACAAATATCCAGCAGCAGCCACAAAAAGTAATCCTTCCAGCTCCACATCCAAATCAAAAGTGACCAGGACATGGACAAAGCCCTGGGAGGAGCCTGCTGGACAGGAACAGGAAGTTGGAAACTCTGGGGCACTTCCTTCCGCCCACCCCACTCCAAAAAATGGACTCGAGCACCAAAAAGTGCAGCCAGCCAAATGTCAATCTGAGGAGTTATTCTGATCAAAATCATCATTTTCACAAGGTTTATGCTTCCTGCAGTGGATTTCTTGTGCAGAATTGCAATTTTTGCAATTTCGGGAACGCAAGCTGTTCAAATCTCCCGCCGGAAGTCAGCTGCGCGCCGCATCTACGTGTTCGGGCCGAAGAAGGCTGAAATGCCAGAAACCGGTCCCCGGTAGCTTGTCTCCTTTCTGGTGAAGAATTGGCTTGGTAGTTTAGTCTGCCCTGTTCCCATGATGCACTGGGCCAGGGACAGACTGATTTGCATATAGCCAGGTTCTGAGCTGGGATGGGGCAGTGAGATAAATAACGGTGATGGATCAAGCCCTGATCTTTGGACTGGGTAAGAGTGGTCTGTTTAACTCAGACACTCTGTTCATCACCACCCCCTTTTCTAAATCGTTTTTGGCCACTATAGGTGTGGCAGGGTATACTCAGACATGAGTCCCTTTCTCACTGCTCCATCAGGATTCAAGCAAGCCGGGCCGAAGAAGGCTGAAATGCCAGAAACCGGTCCCCGGTAGCTTGTCTCCTTTCTGGTGAAGAATTGGCTTGGTAGTTTAGTCTGCCCTGTTCCCATGATGCACTGGGCCAGGGACAGACTGATTTGCATATAGCCAGGTTCTGAGCTGGGATGGGGCAGTGAGATAAATAACGGTGATGGATCAAGCCCTGATCTTTGGACTGGGTAAGAGTGGTCGGTTTAACTCAGACACTCTGTTCATCACCACCCCCTTTTCTAAATCGTTTTTGGCCACTATAGGTGTGGCAGGGTATACTCAGACATGAGTCCCTTTCTCACTGCTCCATCAGGATTCAAGCAAGCCGGGCCGAAGAAGGCTGAAATGCCAGAAACCGGTCCCCGGTAGCTTGTCTCCTTTCTGGTGAAGAATTGGCTTGGTAGTTTAGTCTGCCCTGTTCCCATGATGCACTGGGCCAGGGACAGACTGATTTGCATATAGCCAGGTTCTGAGCTGGGATGGGGCAGTGAGATAAATAACGGTGATGGATCAAGCCCTGATCTTTGGACTGGGTAAGAGTGGTCTGTTTAACTCAGACACTCTGTTCATCACCACCCCCTTTTCTAAATCGTTTTTGGCCACTATAGGTGTGGCAGGGTATACTCAGACATGAGTCCCTTTCTCACTGCTCCATCGGGATTCAAGCAAGCCGGGCCGAAGAAGGCTGAAATGCCAGAAACCGGTCCCCGGTAGCTTGTCTCCTTTCTGGTGAAGAATTGGCTTGGTAGTTTAGTCTGCCCTGTTCCCATGATGCACTGGGCCAGGGACAGACTGATTTGCATATAGCCAGGTTCTGAGCTGGGATGGGGCAGTGAGATAAATAACGGTGATGGATCAAGCCCTGATCTTTGGACTGGGTAAGAGTGGTCGGTTTAACTCAGACACTCTGTTCATCACCACCCCCTTTTCTAAATCGTTTTTGGCCACTATAGGTGTGGCAGGGTATACTCAGACATGAGTCCCTTTCTCACTGCTCCATCAGGATTCAAGCAAGCCGGGCCGAAGAAGGCTGAAATGCCAGAAACCGGTCCCCGGTAGCTTGTCTCCTTTCTGGTGAAGAATTGGTTTGGTAGTTTAGTCTGCCCTGTTCCCATGATGCACTGGGCCAGGGACAGACTGATTTGCATATAGCCAGGTTCTGAGCTGGGATGGGGCAGTGAGATAAATAACGGTGATGGATCAAGCCCTCATCTTTGGACTGGGTAAGAGTGGTCGGTTTAACTCAGACACTCTGTTCATCACCACCCCCTTTTCTAAATCGTTTTTGGCCACTATAGGTGTGGCAGGGTATACTCAGACATGAGTCCCTTTCTCACTGCTCCATCAGGATTCAAGCAAGCCGGGCCAAAGAAGGCTGAAATGCCAGAAACCGGTCCCCGGTAGCTTGTCTCCTTTCTGGTGAAGAATTGGCTTGGTAGTTTAGTCTGCCCTGTTCCCATGATGCACTGGGCCAGGGACAGACTGATTTGCATATAGCCAGGTTCTGAGCTGGGATGGGGCAGTGAGATAAATAACGGTGATGGATCAAGCCCTGATCTTTGGACTGGGTAAGAGTGGTCGGTTTAACTCAGACACTCTGTTCATCACCACCCCCTTTTCTAAATCGTTTTTGGCCACTATAGGTGTGGCAGGGTATACTCAGACATGAGTCCCTTTCTCACTGCTCCATCAGGATTCAAGCAAGCCGGGCCGAAGAAGGCTGAAATGCCAGAAACCGGTCCCCGGTAGCTTGTCTCCTTTCTGGTGAAGAATTGGCTTGGTAGTTTAGTCTGCCCTGTTCCCATGATGCACTGGGCCAGGGACAGACTGATTTGCATATAGCCAGGTTCTGAGCTGGGATGGGGCAGTGAGATAAATAACGGTGATGGATCAAGCCCTGATCTTTGGACTGGGTAAGAGTGGTCTGTTTAACTCAGACACTCTGTTCATCACCACCCCCTTTTCTAAATCGTTTTTGGCCACTATAGGTGTGGCAGGGTATACTCAGACATGAGTCCCTTTCTCACTGCTCCATCAGGATTCAAGCAAGCCGGGCCGAAGAAGGCTGAAATGCCATAAACCGGTCCCCGGTAGCTTGTCTCCTTTCTGGTGAAGAATTGGCTTGGTAGTTTAGTCTGCCCTGTTCCCATGATGCACTGGGCCAGGGACAGACTGATTTGCATATAGCCAGGTTCTGAGCTGGGATGGGGCAGTGAGATAAATAACGGTGATGGATCAAGCCCTGATCTTTGGACTGGGTAAGAGTGGTCTGTTTAACTCAGACACTCTGTTCATCACCACCCCCTTTTCTAAATCGTTTTTGGCCACTATAGGTGTGGCAGGGTATACTCAGACATGAGTCCCTTTCTCACTGCTCCATCAGGATTCAAGCAAGCCGGGCCGAAGAAGGCTGAAATGCCAGAAACCGGTCCCCGGTAGCTTGTCTCCTTCCTGGTGAATAATTGGCTTGGTAGTTTAGTCTGCCCTGTTCCCATGATGCACTGGGCCAGGGACAGACTGATTTGCATATAGCCAGGTTCTGAGCTGGGATGGGGCAGTGAGATAAATAACGGTGATGGATCAAGCCCTGATCTTTGGACTGGGTAAGAGTGGTCTGTTTAACTCAGACACTCTGTTCATCACCACCCCCTTTTCTAAATCGTTTTTGGCCACTATAGGTGTGGCAGGGTATACTCAGACATGAGTCCCTTTCTCACTGCTCCATCAGGATTCAAGCAAGCCGGGCCGAACAAGGCTGAAATGCCAGAAACCGGTCCCCGGTAGCTTGTCTCCTTTCTGGTGAAGAATTGGCTTGGTAGTTTAGTCTGCCCTGTTCCCATGATGCACTGGGCCAGGGACAAACTGATTTGCATATAGCCAGGTTCTGAGCTGGGATGGGGCAGTGAGATAAATAACGGTGATGGATCAAGCCCTGATCTTTGGACTGGGTAAGAGTGGTCTGTTTAACTCAGACACTCTGTTCATCACCACCCCCTTTTCTAAATCGTTTTTGGCCACTATAGGTGTGGCAGGGTATACTCAGACATGAGTCCCTTTCTCACTGCTCCATCAGGATTCAAGCAAGCCGGGCCGAAGAAGGCTGAAATGCCAGAAACCGGTCCCCGGTAGCTTGTCTCCTTTCTGGTGAAGAATTGGCTTGGTAGTTTAGTCTGCCCTGTTCACATGATGCACTGGGCCAGGGACAGACTGATTTGCATATAGCCAGGTTCTGAGCTGGGATGGGGCAGTGAGATAAATAACGGTGATGGATCAAGCCCTGATCTTTGGACTGGGTAAGAGTGGTCTGTTTAACTCAGACACTCTGTTCATCACCACCCCCTTTTCTAAATCGTTTTTGGCCACTATAGGTGTGGCAGGGTATACTCAGACATGAGTCCCTTTCTCACTGCTCCATCAGGATTCAAGCAAGCCGGGCCGAAGAAGGCTGAAATGCCAGAAACCGGTCCCCGGTAGCTTGTCTCCTTTCTGGTGAAGAATTGGCTTGGTAGTTTAGTCTGCCCTGTTCCCATGATGCACTGGGCCAGGGACAGACTGATTTGCATATAGCCAGGTTCTGAGCTGGGATGGGGCAGTGAGATAAATAACGGTGATGGATCAAGCCCTGATCTTTGGACTGGGCAAGAGTGGTCTGTTTAACTCAGACACTCTGTTCATCACCACCCCCTTTTCTAAATCGCATCTACGTGTTCTGCTTTGTTTACTCCGGCAATGCGTGATCGCGGGCCTTTATGACGTACTCGCGTTGTCAAACTCTCGCTGTGCAAGATGGCAAGCCACGATAACGTAATTGCGTTCGAAAAACTCTTGCGCAATCACGCAGCAAGATCGAAAATGGCGCGCACACGCAAACCGGAAGAAAAACAACTCGGCAGACTCTGAATCACGGTAAGTCAACGCCGCATGCGCGATATTGTATTTTTCAAGCACGACCAAGAAAAATAATTCGTAGCTTGTGAATTTGTGGATTTTTGGGCAAATTCGCGCGATTCGCAGATCCTGAATCTGCCAAAAATCCGCAACTTTGCCCGCGAAATGGATTTTACGCCCATACTTACAATGTTCCCATTGGTTATAAGTAAAAACATTTCTAGGGTTTGCAGATCTATGCAAGAAATGATGACCATAGTGATTATAACTGTACATTTGTTCATAATCTGATGAACCTTCTAAGTATGATTTGATTTGATTTGATTTATCAATTTCTAAAGCGCACAAATGCCCGGAGGCGTCTTGGCGCTATGATTTGTCCATTTTCCTGTGCAGGTCTGAAGTTAGCGCAGTTCATGCAGCGAATAGCCAGGTTTTGATTTTCTTTCTAAATTTCTCCAATGTTGGGCTGTTTTTTAAATCTAGTGGCAGTAGATTCCATGTCCGCGCTGCGTGAACAAGGAAACTTCTTCCTCCCCAGTTTGATCGTTTAAACTTGGGTATCGCTATCAGTTTTTGTTGTCCAGATCTGAGTAGCCTAGAAGGTTCGTAATGTTTCAGGTGTGTTTTTAGGAAGTGAGGTCCTTTGCCCCGCAGTGCCTTGTAGGTCAAGCATAGTGATTTAAACTTGACTCTTTTGGCCACTGGTAGCCAATGGAGTGACTCTAATTTATGGCTAATGGGCTGAAACTTTGGAATTTCCAGTATTAGTCGTGCTGCTGCATTCTGGAATCGCTGCATATTTCCATGATTTTTACTCTGGCTCCCACATATAATGCGTTTCCGTAGTCCAATCGAGACAGTGCAAGAGCTGTCACTACCGTTTTACGTGTGTCTTGGGGCAGATATGGGAGTATCTTTCTTATCATTTTTAATATCAGCCAAAAAGACGAGGCTAGCTTGTTTACTTGGGCTTCGTATGCTAATTTGGTGTCTATCATGAATCCTACATTTTTAACCTTCTCTGAGGGTTCCGGTCTTATTCCCAGTTCAGGAGACCACCAGTCTGGGGACCAGATGTCTGCATTACCTCCCAGAATCATTACCTCACTCTTCTCTCCGTTGAGTTTGAGGCACTTTTGTTGCATCCATTGACTAACTTTTAGCATGCATAGTTGGAATTTTTTGGCTGTTACTTTATTGTCTTTGCCTATGGAGATGACGATTTGTGTATCGTCTGCGTAGGAAATTGGCGTAAAGCCATTTTCCCTTATTACTTCAGCAAGGGGGGCCACGTATAAGTTAAAAAGTGTTGGGACACCGCATGGTACCTTGAAGGAGTCTGATTTTGCTTCTCCTAGTTCCACTGTGAATTTTCTGTCCTTTAGGTAAGATGAGATGAGATTGCATGCGTGGTCGCTTGCTCTGGCTTCTCTAATGCGTTCTATTAGTATCTCGTGGCTGACCGTGTCGAAGGCCGCCGAGAGATCTAATAGCACCAAGGCGGCCTTTTCCCCATTGTCTAGTATTCTTCTAAGTTCTTCAGCAGCCGTAAGGAGGGCTGTCTCTGTTCCATGCCCTTCACGGAATCCGAATTGGGAATGGTCAAGCCAATTGTTGTCCAGCAGGTACCGTGAGAACTGTTTGTTCAGCAATTTCTCCAGTACTTTTGCGGCGAAAGGGATCCTAGCTATAGGTCTATAGTTGCTAGGGACTTCACTGTCCAAATTGGGTTTTTTCAGGAGTGGCCTGATCGAAATGGTTTTCCAATCATTTGGAAATATGTTGGTGTTCAGAATTACTTCAAACAATTTTTGTAGTGCTGGTCCTATTTGTTCTGAACATTTTTGCATCACCTTCGGTGGACAAGGGTCTAATGGGCTGCCCGAGTTAGTTGTCATTATTTCTTTACTAATTTGTTCCACTGTAGGTAGGGACCAGTGAAAGGAAGGTGTACAACTGGATTGGTTATTTAATTTTGTGTTATTGGTGGGGTTTTGAGTTATATGGTCTGTCTGATTGTTTTTGAATAGTTCATATACTGAAGACACTTTACTTACGAAGAAATGGCCTAGAGTGTTGCAGAAGTATTCATGATTTATAAATTTTGCAGACATTTTAAAGTCTGACATCATATTATTAACAGTCTCAATGTCCCAATCATCAGAAAATGTGCTGGGTGAAACAAAGTCACTCACGGAAACCTTGAATTGGTGTGGAATCTTCAACAGCTCTGCCGGACCAAGAATGTCATGTCAGTTCTGTCCCAAGATGTACCACCTGTTATAGCAATTGCTGTGATGTTCACTGCTGACAAGTCTCTTTGTTCACGATGGGATGATTTATGCGGCTTAAGGAGTAAGTTGATGTTCTTTCTTACTTTGTCCTTTGTACTATATTTCCCACTTATCAGCATTCCCAAGGTAAATAACATAGTCAACCAAAGTAGAATAAAAAGTACACCTAAGACAATCCATACTTCAACCCATGGTGAAACCAGATATGCTTTTTCCAGTTGTTGAAAGAGATCAGTTATTTGTTCTTTGAAAGTTATTTTAGCTGGCGGCGTTTCAGGTACACTTGGATCCTCAGAAAACGTATCACAGTTAATGAAATAGCCAGAGGCAGTTCTGTCAATTGTAGGGATTGCTTCAGGATTCAATGAAATCGCTAGAACCACTTGATCACTTGTCATATTATTATACTAGGATGCTATATCATTGTAGACAAGTGTTTCTTGACAAACTGTTATTTGGGTCTCAAGAGGTACAAGTTCCATGGCTTTGTTACATAGTACTTTGTTCTGTACTGCAGAGTCTTCAAATGTTATCAGTCTCTCAGTTTGAACCTCTTGGATTGTAGCCAGATTCGCGCGTCTGCTACATCTTTGGAGTCCACTTTGCCTACTACTTATAATTGGCCACATGATGTGGTTTTACCAGGTCGATGGATACAAACCTGTTCTACTTTCTTCCAGCAAGGGACGGTAGAAGCACTGTTCTTGATCCGTGGATTGCTATGACAGGTACTGGTTGTCTGTATGAAGGCCCAAATTCCTTCTTGTCAACGATCTTTTCTCTGACTAGATTCCTAATCTTTGGAATCCAGGCAGGCCTTGCTGGGACGGGTGGTTTTTCTTGAGTGGTTGTTGGCTTGCTGAAAATAACACTGGACTATTCTTGGATCCCTCGGTGGACGAGAGAAGTGACGCTGTGTCCCCATAATTGAGAAAGCGGTCAAATACTTGCTTTCTGATGCAATGTTTTGACAGAAGAAACCGTTTGAAATAGTTAATGTAGTTTTATATTTTTTACGCACAATGTTATTCATTAGTGCTGCACTGTGTGCATTTTGTATTGCAAAAGTTTTACAACAGGAGTTTAAGTGTCTGTAATCCAAAACTAGACGATATGTATTGTCTGGTTTGGAGACAGGAAACAAATGATTGTTCATGGACGAGGTGCATGCTTCAATCAACCCTTGGTATTGAAGCTGATCTAGGATCTCCCTGACCTGTTTTTTAGCTTTTTGCTTAACTGGATACTACCTTTGTGCAGTTGGTTGAGTTTTTAAACTGGATTTTATGTTTAGGAGAATCCTCATCCCATCCTACATCATTTTTATATATTGCAGGTGCCTGTGCTACTGCCCATTTCCTGGCATAGGTGCATTTTTAATGAAATGGAATATGGTTGGAGAAAATTTGCATAATGATTTCTTCGTCATGTGGGCACTCCCTGACAAATTCAGGTGGCCAGTCTCGTTCAGCTAGAAGGATGTCATAACCCTTAGAGAGCTTCTCCCGAAAGAGTGCTCTTATTTTTCTAGTTATATCCCTCTCCATCCGGAGTGTTACTTCATATTACTTATGTGGGACATTACCCCTGGTATCAGCAGTTTCAACATGGATGTACTCATTCAAGTCCACTGTCTCCAGATGATCCTTCAAGATCTTGCGAGCTACGGTTACTTCAGCTGCACTGTCCAACATTGTCTGAGCCCACTCCCGGTTCTTGAGTTGTGTCCTCAAGATCCTCTGCATGTCTGATTTTTAGACCTGCTACCTTCTTTTTGGTGAATTAAGTTTTCATATTTTTTGGAACGTCTTGATCGTCTTTGGACTTCACTCGTTCTTCATTTTGTTCTGATCGTCCTCTTCTTTCGGATTTCTGTGATGAAGACTGAAAGGTACGAGAGGAACGGGTATCAGTATCTATCAGGTTTTCTCAAATTATCCCTATTCCTGAGGTTATACCTCCTTACAGAGGGCTCCCTTTGAGGAGACCTACATCAGGATTGAGAACGCTACTCTTTAGAAGTTTGTTTAGTGTTCTCCCACTTCTTTTTAGGAACAGTGAGAGTGTTTTTAATAAAGACTTTTTCAGGACTTTCAGTCAGCTGGGGTTTTACTGGTTTACCACCCAAACTGTCTCTACCTAGTTCTTCATAGGATTTTTCTATTATTCTGGCCAGTTCATATGGTTGCTCAGTTACATCACATTCTCTTAGCTTTTGGAGGATCACCACGGATGCTGCTGCACCTTTAATATTAGCTAATATTATTGTTGAGACCTGTTTGAAATCTTTCAGTAGTTTCATACCTAGATTTAAAGTAGGGGTGGGCGGAATTTGAGTAATCGCGTTACGCAAATCTCAGCGAAACTGTAAAAATCTCCACGAACACACAGAAATTCAGCGAACACGCGGAATTGCTTGTTCGCAATGCTTTTTTCCTGTTCGCAATTGCTGTTTGCGTGCTCGGGGTGAAATATCTCACAAACACTCATTTTGAGAATGCAAACAAGCAAAAAATTTCACGAAGTCGCAGAACGCAGATTTTGGGCAAATTTGCATTCTCCACGTAACGCAAAATTACCCAAATTCCGGAAAATTCCGAAAGCGGAATGGAATTAACCTCCCAGGCCTAATTTAAGACAGGCTCTGCCCCGTATTATTTTTGAATCTGTTTTAGGACGTCTGATATTACCGTCATAGACGGAACACCATGTGTTTTTGTGTAGATTGCAGCAAAGACTGTACACCAAGTGTCGCAGTCCTCCAGGTGTGGTGCGATCCCCATTGGTAAACAGATTTTTTAAATCCTGTGTTTGTCATGAGGGGTAGTATCTGGAAACACTGCCTCAATTCGAGTAATTTTCTGCTTTGAGCTATCCAGAACGGATTTTGTTCCGGTTTTGCGGGTAATTTACCAATGACTGATTGTATAGTCTGTGGTGTAATTTTATTTGTGTTCCTCTGGTAGGGGGTGTGGTGTGGAATCCTTTTAGGAGGTTGGACTGTTAGAGTTTGCATGACATATTGAACTAACTCTCTGTGTATTTTTATTAGTTGTTTCAGTTGAACTAATAGTTCCGCACCTGTCATGTCTTCAATGTCAGGATGTGGTGTATAGCTGGCTAATACAGGCTATGTTGCTCCTGGTCTACCTAGTGGACAGAGCCTGGTAATGTGATTCTGATGTTGTAGGGCACCTTTAAACCAGAGCGCATGCTCTTGGTAAGTTAGTGGAATTTCAATATCCTTGAAAGGAATGTCTGACATAATATCGACAGACAGAATATCGAAATACAAAAATATCGGAGCAAAAATATCGACATCAAAAATATCGGAATCCTATCTTCATAAAGGTAAGTACAAAAATATCGAAAAAATAATATCGTAGTACAAAAATATCGGAATCAAAAATATCGTTTTTTTTAAATGTATTAATAATAAAGTAAAAATAATTTTAAAATACATATAATTTTACAAATATTAAAACAAAATTTAAACTAATACATATACATTTAAAATAAATAAAACACATAAAATTTAATGTAAATTTTTTTTAATGTTATTTATTTGATTTAATGTAATATTTTTTTGTTTTTACCCTGTACGCCTGTACCCCAAAAACCCAAAATTGACCCTGAACCCTAAAAATATCCCTGTACCCCAAAAACCCAAAACTGACCCTGAACCCTAAAAATACCCCTTTACCCAAAAACTGAAAACTGACCCTGAACCCTAAAAATACCCCTTTACCCAAAAACTGAAAACTGACCCGGAACCCTAAAAATACCCCTTTACCCATGAACTGAAAACTGACCCTTATCCCTAAAAATACCCCTTTACCCAAAAACTGAAAACTGACCCTGAACCCTAAAAATACCCCTTTACCCAAAAACTGAAAACTGACCCTGAACCCTAAAAATACCCCTTTACCCAAAAACTGAAAACTGACCCTGAACCCTAAAAATACCCCTTTACCCATGAACTGAAAACTGACCCTGAACCCTAAAAATACCCCTTTACCCAAAAACTGAAAACTGACCCTGAACCCTAAAAATACCCCTTTACCCAAAAACTGAAAACTGACCCTGAACCCTAAAAATACTCCTTTACCCAAAATTAATTAATATTATTTAATTACCAATTAATTATTAATTAACAATAACAATAAAGTAAATATATTAGCACATTAACTCTTTTTCTGTTTTACTCTTTAATTTAATTTAATAATTAATATTTTTTTCCCAATTAATTAATTAAGAATAACAAAAAATTATATATAAAAAATTACTATAATTAATGTAATTAAATAATTCATATTAATTAATTACCAACTAATTAATAATTATAAATATGTACAAAATTATATTAATTAATTAACTAATTAATATAAATTAATTACCAATTAATTATTAATTAAAATATGTACACACATATATTAATTTATTAATTATTATTAAATTACTTTCCACCCTATTCCCCTATAAACTCATAACCCGCTACAGAACATATTTATCAATTAATCAATTAATTAAAATTAATTAAAAATTATTTCTCAATTAATTAATTAATAATTCCTACTAATTAATAATTAATTTAACATAATTAAATTACTTCCCACCCTATTCCCCTATAAACCCACAACCCGCTACAGAAGTAAAAGACAATATTTAATTAAATTACATTAAAAATAAATAATAAAACATAATAAATACAATATAAAATACACTAAATTTATTTAAAAATTGATATTAGTAACATCGAAGTTATTTATTTCGATATTATTGACATCGATATTTAAAACTTCAATATTACTGATATCATACTAATATCGGTATTAAGACTGTCGATATTACTTACCTTCGATATTTTGTCCCATCGATATTTAAACTTCGATATTTTTGTATATCGATATTTAAAAATCGATATTTTGTCTGTGTACCCCTTGAAAGGAAAGTATTCCGTTGGATGTTGTTCCTCTACTTTGTAGAAGTGAAACACATGTGTTACTGGATTTGCTTCAGGGAAGATAATCCATGAATAGAATACCTCTGTCTGCCGATATTCTTGTGCCTCAATCACAAAAATTACCCTACCACCTCTTGATGATAGGGCATTTGTTATAAGTTTTATAGTGATGGCTTTCCTTAAATTTTCTGGGATGATTATAGCATCCGGGTCGTCTTCATTGAAGCTTGTAATGTCTAAGCCTGGTAGGGCCGCAGCTCCTGCAGCTCCACCGGTAGCGTTGTTGTCGCCGTTAACCCACATTGTTTAATGAAAGTTGCAGAGCAAGTTTCAAGGAAACAAAGATAAGGTGCACAATATTTTGGAAAACTGTATCCTTCAACATTGAACAAACCAAAATCTAATACATAGGATTTTCGTCCTACTCAGTTATGGCGGATATTTTATCCTTTTATCCACTCCAGACATCTATTAGAGTATTTTACAGGAAAAAGGGGTCTTTGAGAATAGCACAACTGAGTTACTTGAGAATCTATTGTTAAATTAGTGCCTTACCAAATATTGGGCGCCATGTAGTGTAGTTCCTATATTCCCAATAGGCTCTGCGCATTGGAATAATATATCCTATAGATTAGACGTAGGACTGAGGTCGACTAGGTCTCTATCAAATATATTAAACTTAATAGTGAATGCCAGCTAGCCCAGAGGTCACTAGAAACGTTCTCAAATTCACAAGAAGGGATTCGTTTCTGACAACTGCATAAACATGACAACTTTGTTTCCCAAGAATAAGAAATGTATCTCTAGAGTCACGGAAACAATAGATAAGTATTTCACTCAGTCACTCGTGCATGCTTCGTTTCTACAGAGGTGCAGAGAAATAGAGAGATGGGTGTTTTCAATAAAAAGGTTTTATTGAACAGTCTTCTTTCTCATGCAAGTAAAGTAATCCACTACAATCGTAATGCAGACTGCAAAGTATAAGGCATACAGGGAGGCGCTAGGGGGCGCACAGCGGAATGGCTGGATAGTATCACAGCTCCGCCGGACGACCACGAGAAAGCGTGATTTTCCTGCCTAAAACCGACAGGACCGTCCGCAGACCCCACCAGCGTGTGTGGGAGAATGCTGTGCACGATCTGAGAGATTGGCGGCCCATGCGGTGCAGGTACAACAGAGCTCTTGGGGGAAAATCAGCGCTCGCCGGACAGACACTATGGTCAAGTTGGCGGCCGGCTCCGGAGCGGCCGCGGAAGGGAGCCTGAAGGGAAGGTGAGACGCCCGGTGCCTGCATGACACGGGACACCTGGCGGCGGGCCGGCGGTCGGAAGACGGCGCCTGTTCTGGACTGTATTGGCGCGGCTGGCGATCTTGCCCCAGGGTCGCATGGTCGCCGTTGGTGAGGACTGAGGCGGCACAAGATGGCGGCGCGCTGAGGCTTTTGCCGACTCCGGCAGCGTTTGGCAACTTGGCAGTGCAGCTCGGGGATACTTTCCCACTGATACCGCTGCTATTATTGTGACCGGAGGTGTTGGGACGGCCGCCTGAGGCAGGAGACGGGCTTCAAATGCGACAGGCACAGACAGCGTGCACCGAGGTATGACTGCCGTGGAACCATGGGTGCTGGAGCGGGCGGTCCCGGCCTTTCGCGCGATCTGTCCCACATGTGCCACTAACATGAACCTGGGGAACTAGAACTGCGGCGTTGTTTGCTGATGGTGCCACATCACGGAAGAGCGGGAGTGAGCCATTGATCTCCCAGGATATATTGGCAACACGGTATGTGCAGAAGGTAACCGGGTGTCTACACGGGATCATCCAGGTACCAACGGCTCCTAACGCGGCTGGCAGGGCGCAGTAACCATTGCGCATACCATCTGACAGAGTGGACTGGGATTTGCTGTGGACACCTGAATCAGGGGAATGCAGCACACAGCCCTGCGCAGAGCGGCATTCAACACAACATACCCCAAATCCCGGAAGCCCAGGCAGTGCCCCTTGATGCGCTGTAGTGCTAGTGCTCACCACATGTTCAACCGGGGTCACAGTCGCGTATAACAACGCACGGATCTGTCGCGGTGCTGCAATCTGCCTCTGCATTGTGAACTGCTGCGCCAAGGTCCACGCCATATTCACCACTTGCCTACATCACGCATGTGGTAGACACGGAGACACACGGCGCGAGGGCTCTGAACCAACGGTGCCCTAGAAGATCACGAACCACCACTCAGGCAAAACGGCGACATCCGACAGAGTGACCAGATCGTCACTGCAGGCCACACAAGCGCCGCCCCCCCCCCCGGGAGAAGATGGGAAAGCCTGATAAACAGCAGCAGAAGATTTCATTTGAAAGCAGGAAAACGCTTAAGCCCACGGAGCAGATGGCTGATGGGGAAACACCGGCTGAACTGGTGGCTAACACTAACATGGAGAAAATACTGCTGGCTATACAGGCGAACCTACAAGACATTAATGGCAAGTTGGACAATTTAACATGCAGAATGGATGGCATGTCTGCAAAACTAGACAAACATGGTGAACGCCTGGACACGGCTGAGAACAGAATATCCACGGTGGAGGACGAGTCCCGCGCGACTTCCTCTAGGTGCTCCGGTATGGAGCGCGTACTGGAGGTAATCAAGGCGAAGGAGGAAGAGTTGGAAGCGCGTTCTAGGCGCAACAATGTACGCATCGCGGGACTGCCGGAATCTACCAACACAGGCCGCATGGAGATCTACGTGGAACAGCTGTGCAAGGATATATTCGGCGAGGGAGCGCTGTCTCCGGTCTTCATCGTGGAGCGGGCGCACAGGTCCCTAGCCCCACGTCCACCACCGGGAGCTACACCGCGACCGATAGTGGCCAGGATTCTGAATTACCGAGATAGAGACACTATACTGCGACTGGCTCGTGAGAAGGGCACGATTACCTACCAAGGTAACACACTCGAATTTTATCCGGATCATACCGTAGCAGTGCAACAAGCGAGGAAAGAATTTGCGTCTGCAAAATCTAAACTTAGAGACCTCAACATCAACTACTCAATGCTATACCTGGCCAGATTGCGAGTATCTTGGGAAGGTAAACCAGTGATCTTGTCCACGCCAAAGGCTGCACAGGAATTTGTTAAGAAGGCAATGCAGCAATCTAAGACGAAGGCCCGAGAGGAACAGCAGCGGGATCCGGACTGAAGATGATCGGCGTATGGAGTGGCTGTCCTCGGGGTCTGTGGTAAGAGGTTGACTACTTATTGCCTGAGCTACTGCTCACGGGACAGAGCAGGGCGGTGGCAGCGTTATATTACATCAGGGTTGTTGTCAGAGATCAAGTCTGGTGAACGGAGATGACTGATTGGGAGTCATTGTGCCTTAAAACTAGAACATGAATGGTCTCTTGCTGACACGCACTGAGTGCCATGGTCTGATACTGCCTTATTGCCCCCACACATCTTTGTTTTCAGGAGATAGGACATTTCTGACTATTGGCCGATCCGGATCTTTGAACCGCATTGCATGCCTGGGGATGTCATGTTTATATAGCACATCTATCACACTGCAGGTTCGATGGAGGGGTTCAGAATGCAATACACATGCTGAGGTCGACCCTTCTTTTGGGTCATTCTTACAACTTCGTACCCCTGATGACGTTCTAAAACGCGAAGTCACCTCGTCATCAACATCTAAGGCAGGAAATTGGGGGAGGATGGTTGGTACCGGTAGACCGGTGTGGGCTGAATCGTACATAACTGTCAATAGCACGTTCCTGAATTGTATGATTGTTCCATGCATAGTACAATGCTTTGCGATCTGGGTGTTCCACTGTTGACATTCATGTATTACATCAAGACGTTTATGTACTGCGGACGAGTCAGAGTTGGGTGGGCAAAGCAAACGTATGTGCATTGTCTGATATGTGAGTCGGCCACACTCATTCAGTTGGGTGTAGAGTTGTGCCCCAAGCGGACCTCCACAAGGGTAATCCCCGCATAAGTTGTTCTTGATATTTGGGGATGTTCACAGAGGGGAAGTGGCTTCGGCAGTTTTGGGTTGCTGGAGTGGGAGGGGGTAGGGGAAGTTGGGACATTGTTCATGTTATGAGACCAAAGCAGCTACTACATGTTTCTTTAATAGGGTATGCGGGGCGGTGGGCTGGTCGGGAGCATCTGCCTGCATCTGAGATGACAATGTTTAGCACTGTTTCTGATTGTGATTGGTTGACACAGATAATCCATTGGTTTACTGTATGGCCCGGGTAACTAGAGGCACTGGAAGAGCACATGTTAACTTCCTCACGTGGAATGTTCGAGGTTTCACGCAGCCGAAAAAAATACGGCAGGTGTTTGCCTATTTGAATAGATGGGAAATTGATATTGCTGTGCTACAGGAGACACACATCGCGCCCAACACACACAAACACATAGGTGGCCGCTGGTCCGAGTCCTCATATATGGCCACCTACTCATCGTACTCCAGAGGGGTGATTACGCTAGTTCGCAGGGGGTTGAATTTCACAGTACATCAAGTCATTAGCGACCCTGGGGGTAGATATGTGATAGTGACTGGCATCCTACGTGGTCATAGACTGACACTTCTAAATGTTTATGGCCCAAACTTGGAGGCACCTGAATTTTTCCAGGAACTGTGGGGTCATTTGAGATCACTCGCAAATACGCATATTATATGTGGGGGGGACTGGAATGTGACCCTTGAGGAGGGGGTGGATCGCTCCGCACATTCTTCAGAACCTCACAAACACTCTAGGGCGAAACTACTACACATGCTTGCCGATTTGTCACTAACCGACATTTGGAGACACAGATTCCCCGATACCCCGGGAGCCACACACATTACGGCACTACACCACAGCTGGTCGCGTCTGGATTATTGGCTTGGCTCAGACAATATCACACTGTGGACACGAGAGTTACAGGTCCTGCCAAGGTCCTTGTCAGATCATAACCCTGTATTGCTAACTCTAACGATCCCTAACTATACCCCGCCTCCTTTCCATTGGCGATTTAACTCTCGTGCTCTAACCGATGTGATTTATGCGGATACCATACACAAAGCAATCAAAGAATACTTTCAATTCAATGAACCTGTTGTTGAGGATCCGGGTATATTGTGGGAGGCATTCAAGGCCACATTGCGGGGTGTGTGCATGACCACCACGATAGGCATCTTAAAGGACATACGCGGGCAAATCACACGCTGCGAGAAGCGTATGAGGGAACTGGAGACGGCCTACGAGACGACTCAGGATATCACACTGTTGGGTGAGCTACGTAACTTACACTCCGAACACCAAACGTTCATAGAAGACGAAATTAAATACCTGGACAAAAAACATGTAGCTAGATCTTATGGGGAAGGGGGCAGACCAGGTAGTGTACTGGCGGCCAAGATATGCGAGGGTAAAGGACACACAGCTATACTTCGCGTGAAATCCGAAGGGGGCACGATACACACGCACGCCACAGAAATATTACAATGCTTTGCGAACACGTATGAGGATCTATATAGATCACGTCCGGTAGTAGAGAAAGATGAGATTTTTCGATATCTGGAAAATGTGGCAATAGGTTGGCTATCGGATGGGCAGAGGGAATTCTTGGCGTCCCCCATCACGGTGGAGGAGGTAACTGAGGTGATTGGAACTCTCCCAAATGGGAAGGCACCAGGTCCCGATGGTTACACTAATGAATTTTATAAACAATATGTGGATATCCTTGCCCCCCACTTGGTGGAAATGTACGGCGCAGCTTTTGACAAGGCAGAACTACCCCCCACATTGTGTGAAGCGGTCATAATCGCTTTACTTAAACCTGCCAAAGATTCAGAACTGTGTGACTCTTATAGGCCGCTTTCTCTTATAAACACAGACTCCAAAATATTGGCAAAATTATTGGCGATACGGTTGAAGCCACTGATGACTAACCTGGTTCTACCGGATCAGGCCGGGTTTATTCCTACACGCTCCACTTCTCACAATACCAGATCGCTGTTTGCCCTGTCGCAGTACCTCCAACCATCTACTAAGGCGGTGGCAGTAATGCTGGATGCCGCCAAGGCTTTCGATTCTATTGAGTGGACCTACTTGATTGCTATTTTACAAAGAATGGGCTTCCCAAAGCGCTTCGTCCAGTGGGTATCCCTAATTTACACAAATCCATGCGCACGGGTTCGTATCAATGGGTACGTATCGGACCTATTCCACATACAGCGTGGTACCAGGCAAGGGTGCCCGCTTTCACCTTTATTGTTCGCCTTAGCTCTCGAACCTCTAGCCTGTATCATTCGCCAAAATTATAAATCGTCGGCATTGCAGTTTCCGTCCAGACCATTACATATCTCTTTGTATGCGGATGAGATGCTGCTGTACGTCCGTGACCCAAACACACATTTGAACCACATTTTGCGCGAGTATATCAAGTTTGGCGGACATTCAGGGTTGGCCATAAACTGGTCCAAATCTTCCATTATTCCTCTAACGGACGCGACAACTCCTCAGGAAACTGACTACCCATTAGAGTGGCAATCAGAGCCAATACGATATTTGGGTGTACTGTACCATAGAGACCCCGAAGTGGTTATACGGTCCAACTATGGAGCAACCATTTCTAAATTGGAAGAAAAGATACACCGTTGGGTACAACTACCACTATCCTTAGCGGATCGTATAGCGATAGTGAAAATGAACATACTACCTAAACTATTGTATCTTTTTACTAATATACCGATCACTCCGCCCGGAGAAGTATTCCGCCGTATAAAATCTCTTGTGTTAAAACTTATCTGGGCCGGCAAGCAAGCACGGGTGGACCTCCAAACACTAACACTTCCATACATTAGAGGTGGTTTCGGGGTGCCGGACTTCCTACTATATTATCTATGCGCTCAGGCACAATATGCTGCATACTGGTACCACAACATACCGTACCTCACACACACTGCTATAGAGGAGGGGGATGCGTCACCGATACCGCTCACAGGGATTATTTCACATACTCAGCAGCCACTACATGCTCAAGATATTAACACCATTGACACGACCGTTAAGGCTTGGGGGAAATTAAGCCAGCTAGCCCATAAGACACCTTTATATGCACCTGCAATGCACTTACATTATCACCAGGCACTCTCGGTCACGAGTGAAAAGGTGGGCATGTCCCTCTTACAACAAGTGGGCTTTGTACGGATGGGTGATCTGTTTCAAGAGGGAAGGTTTGTAAACTTGGAAGACTTAACATATATCCACAACAAAACACCTCTGTTTGCCTTCACACATTACAGACTGAAGAGGGCAATGCAAGGACACTATCCAACATTCCCCACCGAACCGGATAGCCTGGAAACGCTGCAGATGCTCATTACCACCCAAGACTTAACACATCTGGTGTCTAGACTGTACACCACAGCACAAGCAGAGATAACACATACCACTGACAGGGCCAAAGCTCGGTGGGACGCAGTGCTGGTGGAACCGCTATCTGAGAAGGAATGGCAGCAGACTTGTGCACTGACGCAAATACTTACCCCTAATGGTAATCTAAGAATCATTCATTACAAGTTTGTGCATCAGGCATACTACACACCAGCGCGTATGCACAGGTTTGGCCTGCAAGACAACGACGGATGCAAAAGATGTAATGAAGAGGGCGCAGGGTTTATACATCTAGCGTGGTCCTGTCCCAAGATACATGATTATTGGACGGCAGTTATAGCAAAGGTGTCCGTGATGACAGAGGCAGAGCTGGAATGTACTATACGCACCTGCCTGCTTGGTGTTGTGCCACAGCTTAAAGCTACCCGACGTAAGTTCTGTGTCATAGCTCTATTGCTGGCTAAGAGACTGATAGCTAAGTGCTGGCACAGCAAGCAAGTGCCCAAATTATCAGATTGGATGCGTGATATCACTAGCTGTAGGGACAAACTACAAACTTATGAGGAAGAACTGCCTGCAAAAACTAGGCCTAAAGACTTTTGGTGCTACTTCACTGACTATGTGCTAACACTAGATGAAGAAGTGAATTAATGCTTCATTAATTCGTACTGATGTGCGGAACCGGTTCACCCCCTCGGCCCTGTATGCCCCTAGCATTCCTTGCTTCGCACTTATCGTTCTGATATGTTGTTAGGCATGTAATGGTCTCCTATTTTCTGTTCTACTGTTTGTTTTTCGTTTACAGTTATGCATCTACAAAATCAAAAAACTGTGAGACCTCAAACACTGCGTTGATACGCCGGACCTATCGTTATTGCACTAAGAACTATATGTATACATCACTGACAGGTTTTGTGTTTTACTTTGCAGCCGGCCCCAGGGTTGTAGGCTCTTGGCTGTGTACAACTAACGAATGCCAATAAAGGTCTTCAAAAAAAAAAAAAAAAAAAAAAAAAGTATAAGGCATACAGCGAGGACAATATTATAAAATAATACTGTAAGAGCATGGTATGGTTTCAAAACCATATATAAATACATACATAAATAACAATGGCTAAAAATACTCAACTGGTGCTTCTAAAATATGCCTACCCCAATGTACCTAACCTAAGTCTAGTACGCGGGAAGAAGTAAGTGTGCTGTAGCATAGGTTTCGTTTTTCTTTGCCAAGCATCTATCTAATCAGCTCCATACCTTAGTGTAGAATGCAGGAGGTCTGGTATCTCAGTCTCGGGACTCGATTTCCAAACACCCCGCAAGGGGAGCTTGGAAACACTGGAGCTGGATTCTCGTCGGGAGAAATGCAGCCTCTCGATCAGTGTATCAGCTGGAGGGTCGGCTTCCTTCGGTAGTTGCTGTAGCGAGCTGCGTAGGGCAAGTAGATAGTCGAACTGCTCCGAACCACTGTGTCTTGCTAGAGCAAGTGAAGGCATATTTATACCTTGAAGGTGTCTAGTTTGACGTAAAGTCGGGCATAATGAGATCATGAAAGAACCCCTAGGGAATAGTAGTTCTTTGCAAAGTACATGAGCTCTTGGACAAATCAATATTCAAGCAAGGGAAGGTCCCTGACTGCTTATGCCGATTTTCCAAGAAATCGTTGTGACGTTTGGTACATGTAGAAGTAGCCATGCCTGTATTTGGTTTGCATGGGCTATGTCTAAATAAAGGAATGATTTCTATGCCTTTATTTGGGCAATGTGAATTGTACCTATATAAGGGCATGAATCTGGAAAATTCACTTGGAGCCTAAAACGCCACACAACAATGCTACACTTAGGATTACTTAGCATATTGTCTCTATATTGATTGGAACAGAAGAAGAGATATTTGAAGGCAAGTATTACAGATTACTTGCACATTGGTGTGGTTGCATCTATTATAAATGTGTGTGAGAAATTAGGTTACAGGTTGAGGGGGCAAACCCTGCTCAAGCAGCAACGACAGTCCTTGAGAGGGTAAAGCACAAGCAAACCCCAAATTAACCTGTGCGCAACCCTCTGGTAGTTTGGCACAGAGTTCAACTTAGAGGCAATCTGTAGAGCATTTGCGCAATACTTCATATGGTAATAAAGTGAAAACACCATCCAAGAAAAATTCCACAGCAATCTAGGAAAGTAGAGTAAGTGTTAATAAGTTAAACAAGAACAAAATGACAATAATCCACTCAGTTAAACCAGAGACATGCAATTTTATATATTTAGGTGAAAGAAAATGCCAAAAAGCACTAAGTGCTAACTGTGGATATTTAGTCGCACCAGGGCAAAGTTACAAGTTCAGGCCAACCATGACCGAGTGCAGGCTGGCTACAGGGACCCAGTTAGGTCTTCTGAAAAAGAGTACCTCAAATCTTGTTTATGGAACATTGCAAGGTACCACGTCGAGGATGCGTAGTGCAGCCGAGGTGATGATTTGGTTCCGAAGAGCAGTGATGTGAAGTCCTGAATCATCATCTAGGATCCTGTTGATGAGGTGTGATGCAAAGTCCGGTGTCAAGAATGCGTGGTGCAGTCTAGGTGATTTCAGTTATGAAGAGCTGTGAGGCTGTGATTAGAGAACCAGCGTTATTGTCCGGACTGCTCTTGATGAGACATTTGTGATGCGATGGCTTGCATAAGTGAAGCTTCACTCAGTGACTGTTCTGATGAGGGCTGCAAGTTTGATGCGGAGCCCTTGAATTGAGAAAATCCTCACAGCAGAGGTGATGCATCAGTTCTGCTAGGGTTTGATGCTTTGGATCTGCTGGATCCATGGATGGGCTAGCAAAGCACCTTTAGGTCAACTTTCAAGGCTCCAGGCCTGTTGTGGCACCAGTTGGCAGGGAAGGAATCACAGATTGCAGAGTCCAGGTGCTGGGTTCAAGGTTGTTGGAGCCTTCTCATCCAAGATGCTCTAGTCAGGAGATCAGTCAACTAACCCTTGGAGTCACTCTGGGGTCCTGGGTTTAACAGACACACGCCAAAACCTTCTCACACAGAAAAGAGGGCAGCAGGCAATTGGTCAGCACAGCAGGGCAGAATTCCTTCCGAGCAGTAGGCCAGCTGAGTGGCAGTCCTTTCTGCAGCACAGCAGTCCTCTCTGACAGAGTATCCACAGGTCTAGAAGTGTACTGAAGAGTTGGCGTCTGGGGTCCAATAGTTATACCTGGGGCTTACTTTGAAGTAGGAGAAGCTTCTAGAGGTTTCCATTTGAGGTCCCCAGGCATTCTGCCTTACCAGTCCTGGCTCCAAACTAACTTTAGGAGGTAGGCAGCCTTTTGAGTGTAGGCAGGACACACCCTATTCAGGTGTAAGTAGAGCTGTGGCAAGCTCCGCCCTCCCATTCTGCCAGCAACAGCCCATTCAGGTACACCTAACCTTTCCATATTGTGTGGCTATCTAAGGAGAATACACAAAGCTAAATGATGAGAGAGGATTTTTTTTTACAATACCAAAGGCACTGAACATGAACTGACTACATGCTCCCCTTCGGAGATTATCACTTCTTAAATTTAATAAGGTTACTCCGATGTTATACTATGGTAAAGGTACGCCTTGCAGTAGTGAAAAACACATTTAATAGTTTTTCACCACCAGGAAATGCAAAGGAAATACAAAACTAAAAAGTACATGTCCAGTCCAGGTTTTTAATACACTGCACCCTTCTCCCTGGGTTATTCTGGGCCTACTTTTAGGGTGCCTTAAATGTATTAAAAGTAAGGTTTGGGACAGTCAAGAGGTTTGTTTGGCCAGGGTTTGTTTGGCCAGTTGAAGCTGGCAGTTTAAGACAGCACACACAGGTTGCAATTGCATAGCTAAGACATGTCTAAAGTGTTTCTCAAGCCCACTAGCAACATTTACTTTACATGACCTGGACAAAGGTAGTGCCAGATTTGTAGTGGCTTACAAGTAAATTAAATATACCAATCAGGAATAGCCAAATCTGCCATATTTTAAGGAGAGAGAATAAGCCCAGGCCAGCCTCTTTTTTTTTTGGATGGGCACATCCTGGACAAACAACATCAGTGCTATATAGTGCTACATAGTGTACATCCAGTGGGGGAGGGGCCCACCTTCTCTGCAAGTGTCTTCTGGGAATAGGAGTCCCCTACAGTGCATCTTACGGGTCACTGGAAAAGTGCAAGGGATAGTAAAAGGTAGGCAAGGGTTAAAGCTGCAACAAGTGGAAACCCCTAAATGACATCAATCTATGATTAAGCTGACAATACCATGTAAAATGTTCCCTAATGTTGTTGCACTGCACACTGAATAGGAGGCGAATGACAATCAAACAGCCAATAAGATAACATGAGGGGAGAGATAGAGGGTGTGGCCTGCAGCTGATGGAGATGGACGCGAGCTGAGAAGCTCTGGCCGCTGTCTCCCCAAAGACGATTATCCTGACCTCCTGCCTCAGCCGCGGGTGGGGAGACTAACTCCCCAAGGCAGCGAAATGGGGCTGTTGGTTTTGCCGGAACCTTAGGGGGCTGTGACCGCCGTATTAAGCTGTAAGTTGGCAATTCTGCTTCCCGGGCGCCCGCATGCAAAATGGCGGCCGTCCAGTGATCGCTGTTGTTGCCCCTACACCTCGGAGGTTGAGGGTGCCTGCATCCGGCGGGGTCGCTTTCACTGCCTATACACTCATCTGGAAGTGTGCACTGCCAGCGGGGGACCCCGTTTGCTGAAGCGGAGAGTGGAGAGAAGCGGAGTCTGGTGCGAGCTACGGAGCTCTGCCCGCGGTCTCCCTGTCAACGCCGCCCCAAAATTCTGCCACGCCGGAGTGCTTGGGTGCTGCGGCCCCGGGACTCAGAAGATGGATTGTTGGTGCTGGGAGAGTCTTGGGGGCCAAGGTGGCCGTGCTGAGAGTTACTCGGCGACTCTTGGCGCCAGGTGTTCACAATCAAAATTGCGGCCGCGCCGTAAATGCTGAAGTGGGCCCCGTGCATTGGTGATTGTGGACGCCTACAGGGAGCAAGATTGCCCTCCCTACTGAGCCCGGATTAGCTGTGTGCCACTGTGAAGGCCAGAGGGGCTGGGGCGCTGGAGGCAGGGCGCCCGATGCGTTAGCGTTCCCCTGGAGGACTGAGTGGCAACCAGGGCCACGCTGGCCTTATAGCAAAGACTGTGCTGCATTCCCCTGCACATTGTGGGTACCTGCATCAGGTGAAATCACCCCCGCTGGGCTGGATGAGCTGTGGGCTACTTTGGAGGTGGGGGAGACCGGAGCGCAAGTTGCTGGGCGCCCGGCCTGCTGACACTTCCCCGAGGGACGACCTGCTAAGTGGGGCTGTGATGGCCTCATAACAAGGACTGTGCTGTGCAAGGGCTGCCCGGGGGTTCCCCATTTGCCCGACTGTAAAGAGCGGTGTAGTGTGAAGCCTGGAGACAAGACTTGTACCTCCTGGGGACACCAATGAGCAGCACCAAAGGGTGAAGCGGCTTCACAGACTCATCATTGACTGCTGATCTGTTCAGGGGGCCGGGGGCCTCTGTTGCGCCTGTACATAGCCCACGCTGGTGCTAGCCAAGAGGGACCATCGAGAGGATTGCTGGGGGAGGCGGACCTAGTTCCTTCACCCCCCACCTCCCCCCTACATTTGGGACGTGAGACAGATGAGGAGGCCGCGGCAGCGCGGTGGAGAAAGGGGAGCAAGTTCACCTGCATACGGACCTGCCTCGCACCATCACCCGCCAAGTCGAACGCCAGCAGCACCCACCTCAAGTGCATCCTGCTCAACACCCGCTCCGTCCACAGACACGCCATCGAACTCTGGAACCTTCTGGATGCCACAGCCCCTGACGTCGCCTTCCTCACGGAGACCTGGATGAACGCCTCTTCAGCTCCCGACATCGCCATCGCTATCCCAGAGGGCTACAAGATCGTCCGGAGGGACCGCAACGCCAACCAGATGGGAGGAGGCATCGCCATCATCCACAGGAACACCATCCGTCTCACGACCAGCACCGACAACACCCTGAACACCGCCGAACACCTGCATTTCCAGATCCACACCAGCCCGAACACCACCCTCAGAGGCACCCTGATCTACCGACCCCCGGGACCACGCACACAATTCAGCGAGGACATCGCCGACTTCGTCAGCCCGCATGCCCTCCCCTCCGCTGACTACATCCTCCTGGGGGACCTCAACTTCCACCTGGAGAACAACAACGACCGCAACACCATCACCCTGCTCGACAACCTCGCCAATCTTGGACTCAAGCAACTGGTGTCCACCCCCACCCACCTCGCCGGACACACACTGGACGCAGTCTTCTCCTCCAGCCCAGACATCGACTTCAGCCACGCCACAGAGCTTCAATGGACGGACCACAGCTGCGTCCACTTCACCTTCAAAAGAACGACGACCCACCGCCACCAGCAACAGGCCGCCCGCAGAAGCTGGAACAAGATCACAGCAGACCAGCTCGCCACCTCCCTGAGCCAGCACCCTCCTGCCAGCTCAGCGAACCCCAGCCAGGCCGCCGACAACCTCACGAAGTGGATCAGCAACTGCGCGGACGAGCTCGCCCCGCTGAGGACCCCGCCCAGCTGACCCGGCAGCAAGAAAGCCCCGTGGTTCACCGACGAACTCAAGAGCTCCAAGAAGAACTGCCGAGCCCTCGAGAAAGTCTGGAGAAGGGAACCTACACCGGACAACAGGACCTCCCTCAAGCTTGCCACCCGGAAGCACCACCAGCTGATCCGCGCCGCCAAGAAAACAGCATTCAAGGACCGGTTGGACAACAACGCACACAACTGCAAGGAGCTCTTCAACATCGTGAAAGAGCTCTCCAACCCCAGCGCAGGAAACAACGACATCACCCCATCGCAAGACCTCTGCAACTCCCTCGCTTCATACTTCCACAACAAGATCGCGGACATACACAACAGCTTCAACAACCAACCAACGCACACCATGACCGAACAACCACCCCCCACGACCACCCTCCACGCCTGGACCCCGATCAGCACCGAAGACACCATACGCACAATGAACTCCATCCACTCCGGATCACCGACCGACCCCTGCCCTCACCACGTCTTCAACAAGGCCGACGCTGTCATCGCACCCCACCTGCGGGACATCATCAACACCTCCTTCGACACCGCCACCTTCCCTGAGAGCTGGAAACACGCCGAACTCAGCGCTCTCCTCAAGAAACCAACAGCGGACCCCACCGAACTCAAGAACTACCGCCCCATCTCGCTCCTCCCGTTTCCAGCCAAAGTCATCGAGAAGACCGTCAACAAGCAGATGGCCGCCTTCCTCGAGACGAACGGATCCCTCGACCCCTCACAGTCAGGCTTCCGAGCCAATCACAGCACCGAGACCGCCCTCATCGCCGCCACCGATGACATCCGAGCCCTGATGGACAATGGAGAAACAGCGGCCCTCATCCTCCTAGACCTCTCCGCGGCATTCGACACTGTCTGCTACCGCACCCTAGTACAGCGCCTCAGCAACGTCGGAATCCAGGACAAGGCGCTGGAATGGATCATCTCCTTCCTCGACGGAAGAACACAGAGAGTCCGCCTACCACCGTACAAGTCAGAGGCCTCCGAAGTCATCTGCGGCGTCCCTCAAGGGTCATCTCTGAGCCCCACCCTCTTCAACGTCTACATGAGCCCCCTCGCGGCCATCGTACGCAAACACAACCTCAGCATAATCTCCTACGCCGACGACACCCAGCTGATCCTCTCCCTGACCAACGACCCCGCCTCCGCCAGAGCCAACCTGCACGAAGGGATGAAAGAGGTAGCCGAGTGGATGACGACCAGCCGCCTGAAACTGAACTCTGACAAGACGGAGGTCCTCATCCTGGGCTCTTCACCCTCCGCCTGGAACGACTCCTGGTGGCCTCCCGCCCTGGGCACCGCACCCAAACCGACAGACCATGCACGCAACCTGGGCTTCATCCTGGACTCCTCCCTCTCCATGACCAGGCAAGTCAACAACGTCTCCTCGGCGTGCTTCAACATCCTACGCATGCTACGAAAGATCTTCTGGTGGATCCCCTCCGAGACCAGGAAGACCGTCACCCAGGCCCTCGTCACCAGCCGACTGGACTACGGCAACGCCCTCTACGCCGGTACCACCGCCAAGCTCCAGAAGAGACTCCAGCGGATCCAGAACGCCTCAGCCAGACTCATCCTCGACATCCCACGAACCAGCCACATCACCGGACATCTGAGAGACCTCCACTGGCTCCCCGTCAACAAAAGAATCACCTTCCGCCTCCTCACCCACGCACACAAAGCCCTACACGACCAGGGCCCGAGCTACCTCAACAGCCGAATCAACTTCTACGCTCCCAATCGCCACCTCCGATCAGCCAACCACGCCCTCGCCGCCGTCCCCCGCATCCGAAGAGCGACTACGGGAGGAAGGTCCTTCTCCTACCTGGCCGCCAAGACCTGGAACTCCCTCCCTCCCGACCTGCGCCTGACCCAAGACCACCTCTCCTTCAGGAAGAAGCTGAAGACCTGGCTGTTCGAGCAGTAGCGGCACCCCCCCCCCCCCCCCCCCAGCGCCTTGAGACCCTACGGGTAGTTAGCGCGCTATATAAGTGTCACTGATTGATTGATTGATTGATTGACGCCTCTTTTTCTGGAGACTATCTGAAAGTGGAGACATCTTGCAAGGAGCTGCAACGCTCTGTGGCATTGGGGGATTCCTGGGTTAAGGAGTGTGCTCTCAACGACGCCTGTGGAATCATTTGGGGGCTCTGATTGAGGGCTCTCGCGGTGGCACCTAGAGGAACATTTACTGGGAGGTGACGTTCTTGCCTGCGTTGGGTCACACATCGCATAGTCACCTGTTGGCCCCTCCTCCTGAGGGGGCTGGCTGGTTGGAGTGGGGGGCCCCACTGATCCAGGTCACAGAGGGCTGGTGTAGCCAGGCTGTAAGAAGTACTGGGCGGTGAGACCGATATTAAGGACCACACTGCCTGGACGACATGGGAAAGCCATGTGATTGTCAAGGGGGGTACCCCCGGAGCAGGAGGATGGAGTGGCAGAACAGCAGAAGCAGGATGGCGTTGATCAACCTTTAGAGGGACTGATGCAACAGCAGGTGGATCAGATCCTCCATGCTATCACGGACACAAAGGAAGCACTACGGCAGGACATTGCGCAGGTATCGTTGGGACTGGGTCTCCTGCGGGCAGATCATGGGAAGATGTTTGACCAGGTGAAGCAAACTGAGGCTACCATGGAGGTCTTGGAGCCAGCGCAGAAGGCTATTGATGTTCAGATGGGGGAGATCAATCACAGACTCCAAATATTGGAAAGAAGGGCTGAGGATGCCAAAGGGCATAATAGAAGAAATAATATAACAGTAGTTGGCCTTCCGGAAGGAGTTGAAGGGGACAGCATGGTAGATTACCTGGAGCAGTGACTGCGTACGGAGGTGGCCCCAGAGGGCCTGACGCCATTTTATACTGTGCAGAGGGTGCATAGGGTGCCCGCCCGTCGGTGTCACCTGGGAGGCCGCCCAGGCCGGTGGTGGCTCATCTCTTTAATTATAAGGATAGGGAACTACTGCGCCAGAAAGCATGCACCGCGGGCCCCTACAGAGTAGACAATAGCAAGGTGTCACTGTTCCCAGACTATACTTTTGATGTACAATGCCATGGAGCTTCGTTTCTTGTGGTTAAGAAGGCCCTCCGAGACGAAGGGATTCAGTACTTGTTAGAAATGGGATCCCTGGCTGGCCAGGGCTTGCGACAAGGTCAGTCAGGGACCACCACTCTAAGTCAGGGCAAGGGAGTTACACGCCAAGATAACCCCTGCTCACCCTCTAGGTAACGTGGCGCGAGCAGCAAGGCTAAACTTGGAGGCTGTGTAGGTTAAGTATTTACGCGCTCACCCAGCAACAACACCCAAGGCCCACCACAAAGGAAACTCCACACAAGGTTATATATAAAAATAGCCTTTGTATTATACCAAAACACATTAGATAAAACACACACTTTACAATGTGCCAACAGGCACGGGCAGAATTTACAGGGGATATGTACAAGACAGGGCCACAGGGACCACTGTCAGGAATAGGCACTTTTAGAACTTGCACTGGGTAGAATTAGTACTTAGAACAAAGAATATAAAATTACTGTAGCACAAAATAGAACATAAAGCACACAACCAGTAACCGCTGGTTACAGGTAAGTACCACCTGCGCAACCCTAACCACCTTAGGAACAGGTCACGCAGGGAACCAGGACCACACTAGCACCACCTGTACTAGCAAGAACAACCACCTAAGTATCACAATACCTGGAGGGGTATAAGCATAAACATATTACACATGATGCATCAACCAACACATTCAGAGGTGTAAGAACATGGCACATGACGCATAAAAACACATTCAGAAGTGCAGGGAAGGAAAATTGTGCAAAACTCTCATGAGCCACCACCTGTGGCAGTCCCTAGGCCAACTGGCCTTGTTGGGGCCAGAACGCCCTGTATCCCAATGTCCGGGGCCTAAACGTGGCAGCTGCCCACGAAGTGCTGGGCAGGTGTGTGACAATGGTGGGGGGCAATGTTGGAGCCTCCCAGGCTCTGAACAACAGAATGGCCCCCTGATCTTCTCTGCGCTCGAGCAAACAATAATGGGGGCTGTGAGCCTGTCTGGGACTCGAAATGACAATGGCCCCTGGAGCCCTCTCAGGGCTCTAAAACAACATTGCGGGCAGGGAGCCTCTCAGGAAAAACTATGCCCCGCAACCGTGGGAGCGGCCCGCTACCAAGTGGGGCCGCTCAGGGTGAAGGCACCGGCAGAGTGCTTCCTCACTCCCTCTCCCTCCCAGCCGGCTTCGACTCACCGGCTTCCGTGGGGGGGGGGTAAATCCTCTTGTTGCTCCGGTCCCGCTCTGGTGCTGCCTGTCCTCGTGCCGCGTTGTGGAGCCCCCCCTTCACAGGGGCTCCTCCTCCTGTGCGGCTGGGCAAGGCGGCTGGGCTCTCCTCAGGACTGCCGGACGGGGGATTCTCTTCCCGGAAGTCCCGCCTACCGGGACACAGCCTTGTTCTCCTTCCGGGTCACGCTGGGCAGCGGCCCAGGGGAGGCTGTTTCACCACTCGGGTTGCGGCGGTGAGTTTCTCTGGGCAATCCGGGGTAGGCTCCCGGTATTTAAATCATCTTTAACAACAAGAGGCACCTACGGGGCGTGGGCAGCCGCGGTGGAAATAAAAGCGCTCCCAGACGCTTAGACGGCAAATGCGGTGCCCCCAGGCGCTGGAGGACTGGTCACAGCGCTCCCAAGCGCTACAAGGGGAAATAAAGCGCTCCCCCAGCGCTAGAAGTTAAATAAAGAGTTTTCCAGTGCAAAAGGCCAAAATAAAGCTCCAACAAGGTCTGGAGGCAGGCAGGGGGGCAAGGCTGGCCTCCATCATTGATCACTGGGTCTTTAGGCAGGGAGAAAGTCCAAGTGGCGGTCCTCCTGGCCCCAGCAACAGCAGGAGCCCCCTCAGGCAGGATCCTGGAACAGAACATTTTGTTAGGGGACACAACCCCTTCTTATACTACTAAATCCTTTGTTCTGGCACAGGGTGAGGGGGAAAACCAGTCGCAGCTGGGTGGTGAGCACTCTTGATGTGCTCATCCCCTCACTCTATTCACCCGCAGGGCTAGGGTCGTTAGATGCACCACAGGGGGTGGAGCCAGCATTGTGTGGGGAAAATCCAGCCCTATTCAGGACCCAGATGCACTCCTCCCCAGCCATCAGCATGCTAATCTCACACTCACCACAGGGCAGACCCATCATGACTCATGGAGCCTGGCATCCCAGCCAGCCCCAGCCAATCACACGCCAGACACATTTTACACTAATATGCCAACTCCTAGAGGTGGCACTTCCGCAAAAGACACAATCATGCCACATACATCATTGTGAAGCATTCAATCACACGAGTTCACACATACCAAACTCGAGCCTGCACACCACACGCATCAGAAACTACCAGGGACACATACATTCCCCATGCATTCCTATGGGAGGGCAGGCCAGCCTTACCACATGCACTCAGAGTGCGCACGCACTTTCCACTGGGACACAGTGAAAGTGTGCAGAAACCAAAAATCACTAACTCCAATTCACATTCACAAAGCAAAAAGTTTAGGGGTGAACCTGCCAGAAGGGCCAAGTCCAACAGTACTCATTAATGTTCTGGCGCGCCTGCGGGTGACGTTTGATGGCAAAACATTCTTTCATAATGACCCGGAAGAAGCATGGAGTTGGTTGGAGACATACAGAACAGGAACGCATGGAACAGGAGGCACTGGGGGACTGATGACAGAGGCGCCCCGACCGCGCCGTAGGAGGCGCAACAGAGGAAGACGCCATGGGACTCAGAAACATTCCACGTTGCAGACTGTGAAAGAGAGGTCGGCAGCCCTGCAGGCCGTGACTGAAATCTCGCAGGCTAGCGGAGCAACGCAGATGGGAGCAACGGACTCGGAAAAGGGGTCAGCGGGATCAGACTCTGAGGGGACGGATGCAGGGAGTACTACAATGCCACATGTCACACCAGGGACGGCAGATGACATTGTGGATGCCTGAACTTATGTAATGTGTCAATTATCAGTGTGTGGAGTCAGTTGCTATTGGTATTGTGGCCTTGGGATGAGGGTGTCTAGGAGGGTCTTGCTGATTTGAAGGGCTTGGGTGAGGAATTGTTGATGCTGGACGGATGATGGTGAGACTGGATGGGAGGATGCGGTGGGGAAACGGACCAGGTCTTCTAGGCATCCGAGCTCCCCCCTAGTTTCACTCTTAGAGTGAACTCCTGGTAGTTACCAGGGAGTCTATTAGTGGGTTATTTGGATGGTTACTAGCTGTTTAGAGCCTGTTCTGGGGAGGGGAGGAGGAATGTTGTTGGGGTTGCTGCTCCTTTTGGGGTTGCTAGAACCAGAGTGTGCCAAGGCAAGGAGTGCGATTGTGGAATAAATTTAGCCAGCGACATGGGGACGTCACCTGAATTAAAATGTTTTACGTGGAATGAACGGGGGATGCACATGATGCTGAGGCGCCATAGGGTCCATGCTTATTTGGTGCATAGAGGGGTGCAGGTAGCTCTTCTCCAAGAAACTCATTTAGACTGTGGTGAAGGCCAGACTTTGCAGCGCCGCTGAAGAGGGCAGATTTTTTATACAATGTATTCAGCTTTTTCTACGGGTGCGCTTGTCTGGGTGAAGGCGGGGGTACCCTTCCAGTCGACGCAGCAGGTAGTGGACCCTGAAGGGCGGTTCGCGGCTGTTCAGGGGAGGTTAGATGGGAGAGATGTGACACTGTGCAGTGTGTATGCCCCCAATGTGGACCAGAAGGCCTATTTTGCACAGTTATCGGGGAAGCAGGTGCCAATTCTGACAGGTTCAGTGATTTTGGGGGGGATTTTAATACGGTCACGGATATTGAGATGGATATGTTGCATCCACCACTACCCGGGGCACCTGTACATAAGCTCTCCAGGCTCCGGCGAGACTGGCAGGCTTAGTGGGGGCTAACTGATACTTGGCGAGCGCGGCATATGGGTGAACTGGACTATTCTTATTATTCTGCATTACATGACTTGCATGTCCGGTTGGATGCAGTGTTGTGTTCCCCGGATGTTCATGCGCTGGTCCGCCATAGCGAATACCTGGCAAAAACCATATCGGACCATAACTATCTATTGTTGGTGTTAAGATGGTCCAGGGGACGGCCTGCAATCCCTACTTGGCGATTACTCCCAGAGGCTTTCGAAGACCAAGTATTCCGTGCAGAGGTGCAGGAGGGCGTAGAACATTATTTTCTTGAGAATGAGGAGGCAGCTTCGACCCTGGCCCTAGAGTGGGATGCTTTTAAAGTGGTAGTATGGGGTCTGTGTATAGCTAAGACAGCAGGAGTGCGGAGAGAGCCCATCCGGAGGACCCAGGAGCGCACGCCAAAGTGTTGGCTGCGAAAGAGGGGGTGGCGTCACAGTTAGAGAGGCTGCACTGCCTTGACCACAAAGAATACCTGGTGTGGACACAGGCTCCCTGTTGGCGTAGTTGGTCAATCCGGCCCGAGGGGTTCACCAGTGCTGTCACTGACCACCCCGGCGGGTGAACCGAAGTATACCCAGCGAGGGATTAATGAGTTATTCTTGGCTTTCTATATGGATCTCTATGAGAGTAAATTGCGGGGTTCAGGTGAGTGATTGGAGGATTTCTTAGCTAAGGTACAGCTTCTGCACCTTGAGGATGACCAGAGAGATGAGTTGGGGCAGGAGATCACAGTGGCGGAAATACGTTGTGCAATAAAACATATGGCACGTAAGAAAACCCCAGATGCAGACGGCCTGCCGGTAGAGTTTTACTCTACTTATGTCGATATCCTGGCCCCCAAATTGCTGGCGGTTTATCAAGAAGGTGGAGAGGTTACTAGACTCTGCTTGTGTGGCTATCATTATCCCATTGTTGAAACCGGGTAAAGACACTTTGTCTAGATAGGTGCACTTCTCCTTCTCATGGTCTTACACTACAATACTGACACAGTTGTTGTCATTCATGGAGGGCATGTCAGCTACGATGTCTGCCCAATGTCGGATTCTATCGTCCTTGGACTCATCACTGACGGCAGCTGTTGCCCTCCTGCAGCGGTCAGTCCCCCTCTCCTTAAGACCCATCCAAATCCCCCTCTCCAATACCTGTCCAAAGCACACCCAGACACACAAGATCATGCACACCATCAGACACAACCAGCACACCACCAAGGAAGTGTAAGCGCAGATCTCCGGGCACGCAATCTCAGGGGGATGCAGGCACACCCACAGGGACTGGAGTCAGACGGCAGGCACGCAGACACAGACAAAGTCTACAAGACTAAGAGCCCTCTACCTCCACTCCCATTGACCCCGGGTGCAGGTGGTGGTCTGACTGAACTGGCAGCAGTGTGCAGTGCTGAATATGTTTCCAGCTTTGGCACTGCACAAGCCACTGAGGAGGATTCCTCCCCCCCTGCATCCACAACACCTAACCTTCCCTCTACTGTCCCTGTGGTGCCGGTCCCTGACCCAGATGATGCTCCCCATGGGTCACCAACCCTTTAACTCCATCTTGTGCAGGAAAGTTTGGGGTAGTGAACCTCCCCAACGTCCCCCAAACAGACTTTTATGTGGACTGGCCATTGGCCTTGTTTGAGCCGGGACTCATTTTTCAAATCATTTTTCTTTGGAGCTGAATAAAACATTTTATGTTTCATTCAGAAATATTGCATTTCAGGTACATGCTTTAGGTGCTGTGTGCCTAGGAATTGGGGTCATGGTAATGTTTTGGGATTGTGAAAGATGTCTATTTTATGATGGTGATGAGTTGGCCCATGGTATCTATTTGCCATCACAATGTTAAAGCAATTACTCTTTGTTTGTGTGTGTTCACTATGCATACAGACATTGTCCCAAAGAGTGTCCCTTCCTCACTGACACATGAGATCTTCACTACAGACAGTTGTACAATTGTTGTGCTGACATGTGTGCAGATTTCCTATTTTGTTGAACGTTCCCTTCAGCAATGGCCATGCTTGCTCACAGATGACTACTGCTCATTAGTCTGTGCCATCCATGCTACTCACTGTACTTGTGGCTTTAGTATGTCTTCTTGGACACATGCACCCTTTTTCCCACTATGCAGATGTATATTCACAGCCTTACCCTTATGTTGTATTTGTTATGCAGAGTATTTGTGCACATGACTCACAATTTTGTGCTTTGTATCTAAGGGGTTTCAACCCCATTCAACCCCATTCCTTCCATGAGAGACTACGTCTTGGTGGTCTGACCACCACCTGGACATTCATATCAGGCCAGGGATGTACATGACAGTGTGTGTGTTCCCTTTTGCTCTATTTGTTTGATGGCCTGTTACATGACTATACACTATTGTGTCATGATGGTAGGGTGTGTAGGTTTCATGCAACCTCCATGGGTGGGTATGCATGTGGGATATGACATCACACCCACATGTGGAGTGTCACGCAGTGGTTGACAGAAATCCTTCCTCCGTGTAGTGAGACACTGCTGTGAGTGATGAGTTGCTACAGCACTATAAGGACTCTCACAGGTTAGGGATGTAAACATACCCCCATGTAGTTGTGGTATGCAGAGGATAATGCCCCCCTCATTACTGAGCACTGCTGGGAGTCATATCAACCCACCCCTCTTATGTCTGAGCACTGCTGGGACTCCTCTGCACCCACCCATCTTATGTCTGGGCACTGCTGGGAGTCATATCCGCCCACCCCTCTTATGTCTGGGCACTGCTGGGGGTCTTATCCAACCACCCTCTTATGTCTGGGCACTGCTGGGAGTCCTATCCAACCACCCCTCTTATGTCTGGGCACTGCTGGGAGACATATCCACTCACCCCTCTTATGTCTGGGCACTGCTGGGAGTCATATCCACCCACCCCTCTTATGTCTGGGCACTGCTGGGAGTCATATACCCCCACCCCTCCTATGTCTGGGCACTGCTGGGACTCCTCTGCATCCACCCCTCATATGTATGGGCACTGCTGGGACTCCTCTGCACCCACCCCTCTTATGTTTGGGTACTGCTGGGAGTCATATCCACCCACCCCTCCTATGTCTGGGAACTGCTGGGACTCC
>NW_028244356.1:0-61763 GCF_964263255.1 Lissotriton vulgaris
TCCTGGGTAGCTTCTACTTTTATAATGAACTGCTCTAGGAACAAAAGACCCGTGTCAAGTACACACCTTACTACAACAAACAATCTGTGTTACTACACTACTTTCTGATTACATTCTCATAGTTCCGACCCCCAACAATACCCTATATCGTTTTTGTCACTGATTGAGGTTTATGCCTTTAAAAGAAAGTCTATAAATCAGCTTTCAAATACACAAGTATTTCTTGTGAGCTTCTAGCATTACTACTTATTTTGTGATCTATCAAGCTGCTTACCAAATTATTTCATTCTTACAAAAATTCTCTTTGTTGTCCTGTTTGAGTACTTGAATGCCCTACTCTTTCCCCTTATTTCTGGTTACTTGTAACCTCACAAGTAAGTTTCTTCAGAATTTTTTACAGTCCTTTTGTAGTTCTTCAGATTTTGTAATTACAAAAATTTCACGTTTACAGTCTCAGATTATTTTCTATTGTACTTTAATAACCCGGCCTGGTTTGGTAACTGTTAATCTAGATGCTTTGCTTGCTACGCAGCATTTAAGTTAAAAAGAGTTCTGAGAAAGTGTTCTGACTGTGCTCTGTGTGTCCTACTTACAATCTTTTGCACTTGTATAATGTCAATTTCGCATTTTACATCCTAAACCATATTTGTACTCCCTAGCTGTGTTATAAAGTATGGACGTCTCTGGTTCACGATTGGGGAGGATTCACTAGATGCTTCTCAGGTAAAGTCAGCAAGACATGCTCCAGGATTTCTTTCCTTCTGCTTATTGATAGCCAACAAGGTAAATAAGAGTGTAAGGGAGAGGTGTGCGCAGGAAATTCCCACAGAAGTGTGCGTTAAGTTCAAGCAGTACCAACAATTTCATAGTAAAGAACACCACACAATTTTACGGAAACAATTTGGAAAAATAGAGAAAACCGTATCAAAGTGAAGAACGCAACACAATAAAATTCCAAAATAAAAAGTCTTCCAAAATTGCTGACAATATTGTTGTTGCAATACCTCAGTACAACTTGTGGGAACAGCACCTCCCACCACCCTAGCACTCCGAGCACTGTAGTTCTTGGCACCTCAGATAATCTCAACAGCCAGCTGTGGCAAATGCTAGCAACAAACTTTCACTGCTGTTCACCACTTACCATGTAAATTGATATTTGTATAGCGCACTATTCACCCGCAAGGGTCTCAAGGCGCTTGTACGAGTACCGCTGTGGAACCCATCCTGGCTTTCCCTGTGAGGTATCCACTCCTGGGCACCCCCAAGGTGGAGGCCAGGCGTCCTTAGCGTTGTGGGGGCCGTTGAGGTCACACAGGTCATGCTGAGGCCCTAAATCTGGACGGACTGCTATTTCTGGGTGAAAGTGCTGTGAGCTTTTAGGAAGAGTCCTTGGGGACAGCAATATGGGCAGTGCTTAGTTTGAGCCGGTGGTTGCCAGTGGGGGGAACCAACACTTATTTTTGGGTACCAACACTTATTTCCCCGCATCAGATATTGGCCGAGAGCAAGAGAGTGAAAACACACACATATAGGAAAGATGGAGGAAGACAAAGGCGACAAAACCGTCACAAAGAGAACAAGCATTGGCACAGCCAATAGTTCTCGCTCTTGGGACCTTCTAAGTATTTAGTTATGCAGCACAATATCGTTGGTGCAACAACTACAACTGTTGCATGGCTAAGCACTTATAACGTCCCAAAGACGAGACCTATTGGCTATGCCAATGCTTGTTTATAGAGTGCCGTAGCAGGGCGGTGGCTGCTGCTTGGCAGTCCGAAGATCCCTGGAGCCCTCTTTCATTGGGAGTGAGAGCAAAAGAATGGGTGAGGGGTGGTCCACCTGTGTGCTTGTGTGTGGTGTACACAGTCCAGAAAGTTGGCGCTGTGTGATAGGCTGCACCAACTAAGGTCCTGAGATGGGAGAGGGTGAAACCTTGAAGACGCGTCTGGGGCCACAGAAAACAGCTGGGGCGGGGGTTTGTTGATTTCAAGGGTATGCTGTGGGTCCATGCCTGAGCCTGTGCGCAATGACTCAGACAGACACCAAGGTTTGTAGCTTGTGCAGAACAATCGATTGTGCTGCTCCCCTCCTTTTATTACACTCCTGCGGTCACGTGGCTTTGGGTCAAACCAAAACTTAATAACAGCCTGGGGGTGCTGAGGTGAACACTCCTAGGTCGACATTACAACACAAATTAGACTGTGATTTGATGAGTGAGCCGGCGTTAAGCCGATAGGGAGAAGCCCTGCAGGCATAATGGGCATAATGGGCAAAAGTTAGCTATGTCAATAAAAATAAGAAAATAAGAAAATGCACATTAACAGATGAAATATGATTCATAAAGATTATGGGGCATATTAGTAAGCATGGGCGTCAAGTCCGTTCCGTTCGTGGAATTTGCGGATTTTCTGCGATTTTGCGGTCCGCGAATCTCGCGAAATTACGGGAAAATCAGCGAAAATGTGTGCGGGACGGATTTTCAAAAACGGAAGTAAATGAAGAACTTACAGGGTTACAACAGGTGCCCAAGTTGAAGCTAATTTCTTTGTAACCATTTACAAAATGGTTACAAAGAAATTAACTTCAACTAGGGCACCTGCTGTAACCCTGTAAGTGCTTCCTGAGTGGGGCCTCCAGAGTTGCTGCCTACTTGCAACTATTCTCTGACCCTGCTCTGACCCTCGAAGCAGGGTCAGAGAATAGTTGCAAGTATGGCACAATGCTCCAGGCTGTCACAAAATTTAAACCACAACAGGAAGCACTTACAGATAAGGAAGCAGGTGCCGGACTTGAAGCTCAAATTCAGCAACATATTACCCAGCCCCAGGTATCTCCCCATAATCTACAGTGGTGAACTAGAGGGTGCTGTGATGAACCAGAAGGTGCAGTTGTGAACCAGAGGGTGCTGTGATGAACCAGAGGGTGGCACTGGTGAACTAGAGGGTGGCAGTGGTGAACCAGAGGGTGCTGTGACGAACCAGAAGGTTCAGTTGTGAACCAGAGTGTGCTGTGATGAACCAGGGGGTGGCAGTGGTGAACCAGAGGGTGGCAGTGATGAACCAGATGGTGGCAGTGCTGAACCAGACAGTGATGAACCAGAGGGTGATAGTGATGAACAAGTGGGTGGCAGTGATGAACCAGAGGGTGGCAGTGGTGAACCATAGGGTGACAGTGATGAACCAGAGAGTGGCAGTGGTGAACCAGAGGGTGGCAGTGATGAACCAGAGGGTGGCAGTGGTGAACCAGAGGGTGGCAGTGATGAACCAGAGGGTGGCAGCGATGACCCGGATAGTGGCAGGGGTGAACCAGAGGGTGGCAGTGGTGAACCAGAGGGTGCTGTGATGAACCAAAGGGTGGCAGTGGTGAACCGGAGGGTGGCAGTGATGAACCAGAGGGTGACAGTGGTGAACCAGAGGGTGACAGTGGTGAACCAGAGGGTGCTGTGATGAACCAGATGGTGGCAGGGGTGAACCAGAGAGTGGCAGTGGTGAACCAGAGGGTGGCAGTGGTGAACCACAGGGTGCTGTGATGAACTAGAGGGTGGCAGTGGTGAACCAGAGGGTGGCAGTGGTGAACCAGAGGGAGCTGTGGTAAACCAGAGGGTGGCAGTGATGAACCAGAGGGTGGCAGTGGTGAACCAGAGGGTGGCAGTGGTGAACCAGAGGGTGCTGTGATGAACCAGAGGGTGGCAGTGGTGAACCAGAGGGTGGCAGTGATGAACTAGAGGGTGGCAGTGGTGAACCAGAGGGTGGCAGTGATGAACCAGAGGGTGACAGTGATGAACCAGAGGGTGGCAGTGATGAACCAGAGGGTGGCAGTGGTGAACCAGAGGGTGGCAGTGATGAACCAGAGGGTGACAGTGATGAACTAGAGGGTGGCAGTGGTGAACCAGAGGGTGCTGTGATGAACCAGAGGGTATTTTTGCATTCATGAGTTTCCCGTCGCGCCATCCCCGTGTAGCTCCTGTGACCAGGAGGCTGTTTTCTCCTCATCTGCAGCTCTGCTCGGTCTCTGACCCTTTATAAACAAGATGCATGTGAACTCGCATAGAAGCCCCGCCCGTTTGGCCCCGTGCACCACACACTAGCGGTATGAAACGTCCGTCCCCACTATAATGGCCAGCTCACTCAAGGGACGTCAGCACCTTTTGGCGCGCTGGCAAAGTTACAGGCACACCTGGTCACATATTTGTGCAAATGGCACAAAAATCCGCAAGTTTGCGGGAAAATTCACGAACTCGCGATTTTTTTTTGCCATTTTGCACGAATTTGCGGACCGCGAATTCGCAAATTTCGCCCATACTTACATATTAACTGCTGTGAGCAGCAAAGAAAGAGGAAGAAACTACGACAGAAGTATTTTATATGTTACTAGTGTTGTGTGTAGACATTTTGCATTGCAAGTAAGCAAGGTACTAGATCTAATCATACATAATCAAAGACATTAGAAAAAAGAAAAGTTAATCTTTTTACATTATTGATCCCCAAATTCTTTCCACTTTCAGCTTAGTTTGGATTCCCCTTGTTAGAGCCAAAGCATATTCCATGCTATATACTTCCTTTACCAGACTCCACCACTCCAAAACTGTAGGTGGGTTTTGTTGAATCCAGACCCATGCTATTGTGAGTCTGGCACAGGTAATTAAGATATTCATCAGGTCAAGCTGGAGCCCGCTCCCAGCAGACATGCCAACCAACACATCTAGAGATGTTAATGTAATTGGGTGTGCAAGCTTCTGAGAGAGGACTTTAGTTATTCCCTTCCAAAATTCAGTTAACTGTGGGCACATAAAAAACATACGATTGATGTCCGCTGCTCTTTGATCGCATTTTGGACACTTAATGCGATCACTACTACTGTTATTAGTTGCCCATTTCGATATTCTATCTGGTGTATAATAGAGCTGACATAAAGTTTTAAATTGTTGTAGCTTGAGGTTAGAGGAGTGGACGGAGCGACTTATGCTGTTTAAAGATGAGGCTATTATATTTGGCTCACTTCGTTTTTCAATCAAATGCACAACTTTATTGTACTCGTACTTCACATCTTTTGTTTACATCGCGTTGAAGCCGCCACACTCATATCAAGTGACATCCGTCACACGCGAGAGCCAAACTGCCGATTGGTTTAATTGTACGAATGGTTTTCACTCTGTTTGCTTGCGGATTCCGTAAGGAGCGTTTTCCCGATTTGGATGTAAGTTGAAATTCGTGCTGATGTGCTGTTATCGGTTTGGTTTCTGGTCATTTCTAACCCTCTTCTTGTTGTATAGCCTTTCAATATCTCTGGTGTTTAATGGTTTTGCACTTTTGGGGTGTCGTTAGTCTAAGCTACGTTGTTGAACATTTAGTGTTTTAAACACCGCACACTTTTTTTCCTTCCTTTCCACATATGTCTTATGTTTATGCATGATCACTATCAGTTTCTGTGAGTTGCAAAAAAAGCACAGATAATGTTGTATGTTTTTCAGTAGCTAGTATTTATTTTGGTCCTGTATTATTCTTCCACCGACCCCTGATGAAGGGTCCTTACTTTGACCCGAAATGCATTGGGTATTTTGAAGTATTTGGAATTGAAGATCAAGAAATCAATTGATCATGATGAAAATGGAATATAAATCATGGAAAAAAATGTGATGAAAACTATGTAAATTACACGCGTTTGTTCTGCTTCCATATCAACTGAACTGTTAAGAAACCCTTCAGGTTTCATGTATACTGAGCGCACATCCTTGTGAGAAGTGATTCTTCCCACTCCACGCTATCCTATTTGAAGGCACGGCTTGACTACGTGCGACGGAAGTAGCGCCAACCTAAGTACTGTTTATACTCTCTTGAGCATTAATATTAGAGAAAATTGAGTGCAAGGGGATAACACAGATTTGCAATTATATTTGGCGCCACATCGATTTCAAGTTTCCTGCTTCATTTCTCTGCTAGCTTCGAGCAGTCATCAGTTCTATAACCTATGAGAATTCTATATCCAATACTAATCAGTGACTTATCTGTTTCCCTGTATATACAATTCCATAGGTCGGAATCCGAAATAGTCGTAAGACCCAGCTTCCGTACAAAATAGTCCCGGATCTGATAGGACTTGAACCTAGCCCCCTCAGTAAGATTATGATAGTCCTTCAGCTTTTCGAATATAATAAAACCCCTATGATCATACAGATCCCCTAGCATTTTTATGCCAAGATCTGATAAATGTATACCAGCTTGGTCGTGGAATATTTCGGGAAAGCCAGGATTGGCTTACAAAGGGGCTCTGTGATGATATAAGGAAGCTTTACATTTGACAAGAAGAGCACGCCAAATACTGATAGTGTCCTGTGCCGTCTTAAATTTCACCCGTTTAAATAGTTTGGGTCGTTTAGTCTGTAAAAGAACATGTTTGCATCCTCTCTCAGCATGAATTTATGGTAGGAAAAACTATTGTTGGGGTTCACCAAGCTACGAAGGCGAGTCAGAAAAGCAGACCAAAAGTAAAATTTAATATCTGGGAGATCCAGATCACCCTGGTTAAATGGAAGTTTAAGTAAAGTAATAGCGCGTCGGGCTTTTTTATATCCCCAGATGAAGCTACTGATGATGCCATCTAGTCTGTTAAAATAAGAATTATCTACCCGTAAAGGGATAGAGCGAAATAAATATAAGTATTTGGGCAGGATCTTCATTTTGACCAGATTTAGACGGCCGATGATGCTTAAAGGCAATTTATGCCATTTCTTAAGTGAAGTAGTGGTTTCTTTTAATAGTGGCTCGTAATTTAAAGCACAAATTGGATTGATATTGGCCCAAATTTTTACCCCTAAATAAGTGGCTGCCTCGCATACCCACGATACAGGAGTAGGTGACTGATAATTCGTAACAATTTGGGTCTTATTGGTGTTAAGCCTGTATCCTGAAACCATCCCAAATTTTTTTGCCTCTATTATAATACCCTTCATTGCTTCAGACACATTTGTAGAGTATATTGCTATGTCATCAGCATAAGCAGTTATTTTAAGAGAATTTGAGCCAAATACAAAAGGGGATATCTGGGCCTGATTCTGCAAAGCCAATAAGAATGATTCCATTATTAGGGCGAACAGCAGAGGTGAAAGGGGGCACTCTTGTCTCATACCTCGTTTTATTGGGAAAATAGGAGAGCACTTAATTTTGCCGGTCGGGTTATCATACAAAGACTGAATCCAATTCAGAAATTGGCCTTTAATACCAAAAGCCCCCAAGGTGGCCCACAGGAAGCCCCACCCCACTTGGTCAAATGCTTTCTCTGCATCTAATAATATCATACCGAGTAGGGTTGGCTCGACCCGTGCTACGTCAAACGCCGTGATGGCCATGTTGATGTGAGCTGTAGTATCCCTCTTTGGGATAAACCCATGTTGCTGGGGTGATACCAATTGTGGCATTAGTGGTGCCAACCGAGTTGCTAAAATCTTCGCAAATATTTTAGCGTTATTGTTTATGAGTGAAATGGGTCTATAAGACCCACGTTCCTCAGCTGGTTTATTTTTTTTTCAAAAAGAAAATAATTTGTGTGGAGTTCCAAGACTTAGGAACTTTCTCCCCGATCCCTATAGCGTGAATAACCTTGGACAATAATAAAAGCAATTCTTCCGTGCATGTTTTATATAATTCCAAGGGTATCGCGTCTTCCCCTGTTGCTTTACCGGATGGTAAAGAATTGATAGCTATTCTAATTTCTGCTGCTGTAATATCGGCCATGAGTAGGGCAGATTGTTCATCATCCATATTTTTGTGGTGAGTTCGAGTTCATATTTATACTAACAAATTCTTTTAAGTGATATTTTAATTGTCTTAAGAAGTCTGGGTTTAAAAATAGGTATCTGGGGAATGAAAAAGATTGGGGGCCTTGTCTCTCTGTTGCTATGTCAAAAGAGAGAAGAATAGGGTTATGGTCCGAGGTAACTCTCGGGCAGATTACCATAGCGCTTGATTCAAGAATTTTGTCCGAGACCCAGGCCATATCTATGCGCGAGCATAGTTTATGTGCAGCAGAGTAGTAGGCATAACCAGCTATATTTGGATGTAAATGCCGCCACGCATCTTTAATGGAATTGATACAAGCAAGATCGAAAATTGCAGCTCGAGTCTTCCGCATTCTCTGAAATGATCCCCTTCTAGTCGTATCAATATTATAATTCATGATACAATTAAAGTCCTCCATAACTATGTGCTCCCCTTCCCAACTAAGCAACTCCATGTTAATTTGATCAAGAATTTTTGGTTCAGCCTTCAAGTGTCAGCTGAGCTATTGCCCACCTGCATGCTTTATCAGGGAGGGTTTTGTTAATTTCTGCTCTGAATTGTTTTTGTTTTAGAATAGCTACCCCACGAATTGAGGTATTTAAATCAATACATACAAGAATATCATAGCCCAGTTGTTTAAGTAAATTCCGATCTTTGTATGCAATATGGGTGCATGTTTTGTTGATGTTACACATTCCTACTAGTTATTGCTGTTCGTGTTTTTATTGGCTGGTGAGCAAACAGAAAAGAAAATCCAGCGAAATCAGAGCCTCAGGTTCTGAAAAGATATTGGGCAATAATAGCTGCAAAATTAGTGACTCTAAGCATGGAGCCAGAAATAAGCACGTTCATGGTGCTAAATTGTTACTCTAGACGTTTCTTACAGTGAGGATTTTGTCACTCACAAAGAACTGCCTAAAATAACGCATGATGTGGACAGAGCTACCTACTTTAGAGGTGGGAAACTAGGTTCAAGCCTCAGCGTCGACTCAATGACAGAATCCTGTGATTCTGGGCAAATCACCTAATCTCCTCGTGCCTAGTACAAAATGAATGTGTCCTTGCGTAACTTAATTGGTGCTCGTGTAAAGCCATCCAATATGGGTCGAGATCGCGCTATATGAAACTACAAATAAAATTAAAAACATTGAGAGCTTAGCTGGTAGAACTATCAAAGAAGTTTTATTGAGAACTTGGGGTGAGGGCGTGCCTTGAATGAGGAAAGAGGTGGGCGTTAAGAAACAATTAAATTAGCATCCATATCACATCTTTCAAAGGAACCCTTGCGGCAAAACAGCAGTGCCCCTAAGAAGTTAATTTGTATGGCTATGAAGTTCATTTGTATAGTGCCCCAGGGGTGCCAATTAAAACGCGATTAGTCCTTTTTTAGACGCGAACTCAGTTTTAGAAGTGAAGGGGGAAGGTTGTGAGCATGGAAGTGGTTGCCGGTAAGTTAAATTACTCTGTACCTGTCAACTTCTTGAAATAGTAAGAGTGGATATAATTGAGAAACTAGATCCCGCTGTATGCTTGTGCTGGAATGCCCAAGTGGACAGCGGAGTATATCACATGTTAGAACCAGATCAGACAAGCCACACTCTCACGAGGTCCGCACTCTGGTGCATGGTTGTGGCTGGAGAGGCATTCCTTCAGCTCGTTTGTAGGTACTGGTCGCCATGGTTGTGGTGAATGGCATACATTATTAAAAAGAAGGTGGCACCTTATGACAGAACTTACATCTCTGTATATAGCCAGGCTACATTCTGCTCACTATACTTTCACAGCAGAGTGAGAAAGCACTTTTTGTGACGCACCAGTGGCGTAAAAAATGCGCCTCGTTGCGCCATATTTACAAAGTGACGCATCTAGGTAGATGCGTCACTTTGTAAACCCCTGCGCCACATTATACCTGCGCCAGGTATAATGTATGCAAGGGGGGCGTATTGAAGCACGGAAGGGTCGTAGAAGTGACGCAGTGAAATCTATGAGATTTCACTGCGTCACTTTTAGGACGCTTTTGCGTCATAATCTTGCGCCTGCCTCACAGCAGGCGTAAGACTGACGCAGGCCCTTTCACATGGGGCTTGACCCATGTGAAAGGACGCATTGCTGGAGTTGCATCACTTTTGTAACACACTCCAGCAATGCGTCACTTTTGCGCTTACAGATACGTTAGAAATACTGACATATCTGTAACTCCTTGCGACATGATGCGTCATACATTAAATATGACACATCAGGAATGTCGCAAGGAGTGCGCACTGAGAAGTGACGCATCGCTGCTTTCACGCAGCGATGCGTCATTTCTCATAAATGAGGCCCCAGATATCTCTTTGTGTAACTAAATGGTAATGATAAAACACGTATGCTTAGCATACTTCAATCAATCAATCAATCATAGCATTTGTATAGCGCGCTACTCACCCGGAGGGTCTCAAGGCTCTTGGGGGGGGGGCGGAGCGGGGGGGAGGGGCTGCTATTGCTCGAAGAGCCAGGTATTGAGTTGCCTACTGAAGGATAGGTGGTCCTGGGTCAGTCGGAGGTGTACGGGGAGGAAGTTCCATGTCTTGGCCGCCAGGTAGGTGAAGGATCTTCCTCCAGTGGTGGCTCTGCGGATACGTGGAATGGCGGCGAGGGCGAGCCTGGCGGAACGTAGCTGGCTGGTGGGAGTGTAGAAGGTCAGGCGGTTGTTGAGGTACCTGGGTCACAGGTCATGGAGAGCCTTGTGTGCATGGGTGAGGAGTCTGAACGTGATCCTCTTGCTGACGGGGAGCCAGTGTAGGTCCCTCAGGTGTCCGGAGATGTGGCTGTGCCGGGGGATGTCCAGGATGAGTCGTGCGGAGGCATTCTGGATGCACTGGAGTCTTTTCTGAAGTTTGGCTGTGGTTCCGGGGTAGAGGGTGTTCCCCTAGTCCAGTCGGCTGGTGACGAGTGCCTGGGTGACCGTCTTCCTGGTTGCGGTGGGGATCCACCGGAAGATGTTTCGGAGCATAAGCAGGGTGTTGAAGCACGACGACGAGACGGTGTTGACTTGTCTGGTCATCGAGAGGGAGGAGTCCAGGATGAAGCCCAGGTCACAAGCGTGGTCCATTGGCTTGGGAGTGGTGCCCAGGGCAGGGGGCCACCAGGAGTTGTCCCAGGCGGAGGGCGATGATCCCAAGATGAGGACTACCGTCTTGTCTGAGTTCAGTTTCAGGCGGCTGTTCTTCATCCATTCAGTGACGTCTTTCATTCCTTCGTGTAGGTTGGTTCTGGCGGTACGGGGTCGCTTGTGAGGGAGAGGATCAGCTGGGTGTCGTCGGCATAGGAGATGATGTTGAGGTTGTGTGGACGAGCGATGGCTGCGAGGGGGCTCATATAGACATTGAAGAGGGTGGGGCTGAGTGATGATCCTTGTGGTACGCCGCAGATGACTTCGGTGGCCTCGTTTCTGAATGGGGGAGGCGGACTCTCTGGGTTCTTCCGGTGAGGAATGAGATGATCCACTCCAGTGCATTCTCTTGGATTCCCATGCTGTTGAGGCGCTGTACTAGGGTGCGGTGGCAGACCGTGTCGAACGCTGCAGAGAGGTCCATGAGGATGAGATCTGCTGTTTCCCCGTTGTCGAGCAGGGATCTGATGTCGTCTGTGGCTGCGATGAGGGCGGTCTCGGTGCTGTGGTTGGCACAGAAGCCGGACTGCGAAGGGTCGAGGGATCCGTTCGTCTCGAGGAAGGTGGCCAGCTGACTGTTGACGGTCTTCTCTATGACCTTGGCAGGAAAAGGGAGGAGCGAGATGGGACAGTAGTTTTTTAGATCGGTGGGGTCCACTGTAGGTTTCTTCAGGAGAGCGCTGAGCTCGGCGTGCTTCCAGCTCTCCGGGAAGGTGGCTGTGTTGAAGGAGGTGTTGATGATGTTCTATAGTGTCGAGCACCTTTGAGCTGTGCTTGTCATACTGAAAGTGTGCGTGGTAGTGAACATACAAAGGACAGTGGATTAGTAAGCATTTGTGGCATGTGAGCAGAAATTTTTCAAAAAGCACGCGAGTGGTGCAAGCATGCAACAGCAAAAGTGAAAGCAGGCGCGCATGACGGCAAAAGTGAAAGTGATAGCGAGCGTTGTGTGCACACCATGACGAGAGAGGAAAGCCATATGGCACCTTGGCTCGTCATTGTGTTCGTAACCGCACGCTCTATGCCACCACAAAAGCTGTGGTAAGACTTTTGAAAGCTCACCCACTAAATGTCTCGCCAGAGCAGCGCATGAGCTGTCTCAGGCGAGACCTTAAAAGCAGGAACCTGCTAGAGTAAGAAGAAGAGGCAGTGAGTGTCTGGTAGTAGATTAATGACTACCAGCTTTGGTATTCAGAGCGCCAGTGTTTAATTTTATTCTTTTCGTTGTTCTCCGACTGATGCAGGCATTCGAACAACGCCATGACCGATAGTCACAGTCAAGATATTGTCACTGGAGGTTGTTTGACTCCCCTCTGAAAATGCCGCCACCTAACTGGATTGACCTTGATCTGTAGATCAGAGTGATAGCTCCGCTATTGATAGAAGCGGCATGAAGCTCACTTCCACGAAAAGGATTTAATTGTGTCGAGTCCATTCAGCCAGAAAAGATTTTTTTCAAATGCAATATCTACTGTCCTGAAGATGGTCTGACGCCACTTAAGACCGAAACGTCGACTCCACCATCTACTTCCGAAACCTTTAATGTATTCATGTGACCATTATTTTCACTAGGAGATATGTCATTTGCGATTCCATTGGAATAGATGTTTTGTTTCATGAATTGTAGGATTAATTGAACTTTACATCTTTCATGATTTATTGCTGAATTAAGTGTTCATCTGTACTCCTTTTTTTAACTTGATTCATACATATAAATATTTTTGTATATTCAACAAAAGATATTCAAGTGTTTGTGCTTTTCTTATTCATTGATTGGTTGTTTCAATTGAAAATGTGGGCTTGTGATCTAAATAGACTCACCCACAGAGAAACTCCTTGACAAATTATTACAGATTTCGTTTATAAATAAAATCCCTTGTAGGCGCCTTCATTTGTTATTATTTAAATTGCTCAGGCCTTCAAGGGTATATTGGGTTCCCCCGTTCTTACGTTTTGGTGTTTAATTGAAGCCGGCTTCTGAGCAGAGCTTTGGACACCGACAATCTTTCTTTTACAAATCAAGCACTGAATATGGGGGTCAATGTAGAGGTCATGATGACTTCTAATAATATGCCCTTGATTCTGTTCAGAAAGTGAAAGACATGAGGAAAATCAGCATTGGTAGTCATCCTTTCCCCAGGCTTTTGGATGAGTAAGGCTTTGGAATTTCAAATCAGAGTCTTCATAATTCTCGTGAAACATATTCCTTCAAAATGCAGATGGCTTGAAACATTGCTCTGCAAACATCTGCCACACCCCTTGAAGGTATACAAATGAAGGAAGAGCTCCTAGGATGCCAAGCGCACTTGGCTCAATATGTCGGACTGAACATTGACCTACCATCAACTAGGAGGGTACAGGATTAGAAAATGTACTTGGGCTGACAAAACCAGCTAGGAAGCTCACTTTGCCATCACCCTGAATCTGACCTTCTCCTACCAGTTGAAATATGAGTGGATTCATTGACCTGTATATATGTGTTTTCTCCTGACTGTACATAATACATTGTAGGATCACCAGGGTATGAAGGCCTAGAGGTATATGAAGAACCCAAAAATGTCTTCCAATTCAATGACTACAACGTCTTGCCTTTGAACCAACAACCTTGAGCCTGCTAATACACTAGTGATGCCCTCTGCCATGGTTTGGGGGCATCCAAGGTTTCATTCAATTTTAGGGGAAAAGCTATGGAAGATCCCTCCCTGTGACTGGGTGCAAAACATCTTTGTACATGACTTAAAAAGTGGCCTTCACAGTGTACAGTGCAGACGAATGAGAAAAGGAAGGGAAAGAGTGAGGACACTGCATGACAAGCAAAGGCTTACAGTTGCATGGAGAAGGGTGCTGGGTAGAGACGTGCAGCACAGTAAAGAGAGGGGCAGTGCTGTGTGTGGGAGTCAGTATGGTACCAGAATAAAATGGTCCAACATAAATATTGATATCGACTTAAATATTGTTTACAATAATATTGCCCTATAGGAATTAATATTACACAATGTATGACCAATATGAGAATATATTTTAAACAATGTTTAGGACACAACCTTTGTTTCAGACAGCATTTAAGTCTAAAGCAGTGGTTTCCTAACTTCTTAGAACCACGACCCACTTTTGAGAATGACAAACATTTGTGGACCACCTACCTTTGATGGACTTTTTAATATAACTAAAGCATCTTGCTGTTATTTACAGACAGCATATTTTCCATTGAAATGGTCACTATGGTTACACAGACACATAACGTAATACATGCAAATGATAATGTGTGTAAATCAGGTTTCTGTGATTATTTATCAATTGTGTATTACAACGTGAGGTGTCTTGATTTGTATTGATCCTATTGAAATCTATTTCCAGCACACTTCAGAATTACAAACAAAAAAGTGCTTTATTTTTGCTTTCCTAACTGCTGACTGCATACAGTTAATTTACAGGTATTTACATTTTGTTTTCTGTTGTACAAAATCGACATCCCACAGTCTTTCCTTTGAAACGCCCTGAACTTCAGTCAGATTGTCAGAAAATTCACTTAAAACATTTCGCCCACTTTACAGTCAGAAAAAGAAAAGTAAACACCAATCCCATGTTAAAAAAATAAGCAGCAATCGGCCAGAAGACATAGGCTGACATTAGACCTCTGTCATTGAAGCACCGGCAAATAGGGCAAGATAAACACAGAATTTAGGCCGAATTTCCCGACTCACCAAACATTGGCTCAAACCTCTTGTCTACTGGCATCTGGGTAGCTAGCGTCTGATGAGGTGTTGCTTAAGATCATTTTGTTAGAAACGATGAAAAAATCTATAAGGACTGTTTGATATTTCACCTTTTCTTTGCTATATTTCCTAATTTCCATTCTGGCCATTCAGCTGCAGAGAGCATCACATGATCCACCGGAATTATTCATTTTAATCACCTGTTAGGGTGAAGAAGTGCCAGAGTTGAGTGCCTTGCAAAAAGAGGAACAGCAGATGATGATGAGAAGTGATGAAGCACATTTTTAAAGTGCATTCTGTTTGCCCCAAACTGGTGTCCTGGTGCTAAGCAGAACCAGTTAACCAGAGTTTAAATGGGCACAACAACCACGTTCTCACTCAAGTGGCGGAGAGGAATCTATGCTTGATTGAATAACCCGTTTTAGGCCATTAAACGGAAGCTGAGGTGATTGGAATTGGGCCTGCAGGGACAGGTTTTTCCCAATCTTGGTTGCAAGAAAGGGTAAGGCTCCCCCTTTATGCGTGCAAGATTTTTGGGAGGAACGCAAAAGAGACAGTCATTCGCCAAGTGCAGGAATCTGCTAGGCTCATACGTCTGAAGTTTCTCGGCCTAGACCTTAGGGCCTTCAGTGTAGAAGGTCCTGTGAGCTAAACAGGATATTTTAAACATAATTCTTCAATCATAATTTTAACAGTGGAGACACTGCATTTTGATGTCTCAATCCATTCAAAAACCTGTATGCCCAATTTTGAAATCATAGTCTCATAATGGCTTTAGTCGGCGGCAACAGATAAAAATTGTGAACTGCGCCACCGGTTTGTGTGTTGTTTTAGGTGGCATGGGAAGGATCATGAATCTGCAGGTATTCCTTAAAGGAGTGGGCTTCTTTTGATTTTATAATGGAGTTAGCTGCCTTCTCACTGAAGTCCCCAGGAATAGCAGATGGCACATAAACATCAATTTTGAGAATGATGGAATCCAGGTTAACCACCTTCAGGAGGTGGAGAATCAATCCTTTCCTGTTGGCTTCCAGGAGGGAGCCTTGGGAAAAGGATGCATGGTGATGCTTAGAAGAGTCTGCATGCTTTCATGAAGGTTTCACTAAGAATAGTTGAGAGGATGACATTTTCTTAATATGAACCCACCTTTAGATATTATAGGAGACTCGCCAGATCATCAACGGTGATCCACTTGAGTATTGTAAGGAGAGGAATCGTCGTGGCCATGTCGGATGTAGGTGTATTGTTGTTGTTCACTCAAAACCTACTTTGAAGAAGAGATTGATTGCTTCTTTATAGAGTGTTTGATTATGGTATTTGACTCAGGGCTTTTCATAAAGCTTGATTGTCTTGAACAGTGCACTGCTTCTATGGGGATTGCAGATGGTGGCATGTATTGATAGAGTTGGCCTCTTGCTGAGCATGTAAGCGGTATGGAAGGCCTTTAGAGTTATGAATTATTTTAGGCTTTATCATGGAGCCCAGCGTTTAGCCTTCAATTAGCTGAGCTTGGACAGCGTCTGGGCGACAATTGTTACTTGCCAGGTGTTACTGGGCCATGCTGCACATGCTATTATTCATGCTGTAGTCAAAAGTAGCTACTAGCGATGCAGACTGGATAGAGAATGTCTATTGGGAAGTTTGAGTATTCTGAGCATCATCTTTGATTGCTTTCACTGACCTTGATGAGATTAAAGGTTGGTTGGCCAATCTATTCAAGTTGGAGGCAGATTAGGTTGGTCATGGATTGTGAACAATGTCTAGGCTGTGCCGTTTGGGGCAGTTAGACAGTGAGACAAGCTGAGCGATGTCTGTGGTAGGCAGCAATCTGAAAGGGACAAACAGCCTAATTCATGATGCCCGATTCGGCTCGCAAAGGGCCAGATTCTGAGAATCTGGCCCTTTGCGAGTGAGATTTTTGCATTTGGGATTCATCATCCCAAATGCAAAAATCGGTAATTGCGTTTTCGCAAATTTGCGATGGATTACATTTAAGGAATCTCTATTAGAGATTCCTTAAATGCAATTCATCATCCATTTTAAAATTGTGAAATCGCAATTTCGGGCCGCTATTTACCGCGAGGTCAAACCTCGTGGTAAATAGCGATAACTCAGAAAAATGCTTTTTAAAGCATTTTTCTGAGTTGCATGTTGCACACACACATGTCCTTTGGACATGTGTGTGCGCAACCCCTGTTCATATTAGCATTTAAGGGGTGCTACAGGGTGTCCTTTGGACACCCCTGGCACCCTTTCAATCGCTATCTTATTTGCGATTAGCTAATTGCTAATCGCAAATAAGGAATACTCCCGATTCATTTTATTGTGAAGAAGCAGACCAAGGTATCCAGTTGAGAAGTAGTTTATTTTCCCAACAGGAAAGCAAGTCGTTCACATCCAAGACCATGTAGCAACTGACACTAACAAGAAACATTCTAGGATGACATGCACATATTTAAAGGCAAAGATACAACACATTCCTATGGGCCTTTTGGCCCATAGGAATGAATGGGAAGTTATTCCTTATTTGCGATTAGCAATTTGCTAATCGCAAATAAGGAATTCGTAGGAATCGCATTTTTTTTGCATATTCCTACATGAATCCCGTTTTGCGAGTCCTTAATAGCGATTCGCTATGAATCGCTATTAGGGGCTCGCAAAACGGGAGTATGATGAATCAGGCTGATAATTACTACTTGTCTTTATTTATAAACTTATTTGTCAATGCGAATTATTGAATTTGACAATATGCAAAAAATAATAAAGCATAATAAAAAATGCAATCATAAAAAGTAAAACGAGCATTAAAAATATTTTTTTAAAGAATAACACCTCGAGTTTTAAAAACAAGTTAGCAACTGATAAATATTAATGAATCAGAAAAGTGACTAGTGCAAAGTTAGTGCATATACAGGGGCAAAAGGTGCAGTTTCTAATCAATGCTTGAGAAGTCTTTTGAACCAAACTGCTGGAAGGAATTTTGCCACAGCGAACAGTACTATAGGATCAGGGTCTGTTTTACAAATCCTCATTTCTAGACCTCAAAGATAAACAAAGAGGTATAATCCATTTTAATCACTCCTGCCTATACGAGGGGCAAAAGAAAAGAATACGTTCAACGCTTTTTCTGCTAAGAGTACATACAGGACGTTAATAATGATCTGATTTTGAATCACACCAATTTTTCATAAAAGATGCTAAAAGATGGGTGCCTAATCTGAGTCTTATATGGCCTGAGTGGACAATCTGTTTTGCATTTTTTATTCTTCTGCAAATTTTATATGAAATATATCAAATGGTTTTTAACTTCATATTTTAAAAAATATAAACCTATTAGCTTGGAAAATGCTTAGTTAATGATATTAACCCTGGATGATGTTGAACTTATTTTTCGTACTGGCACCTTTCTGCAAATAGTTGTTCGAGCAAGACAGATGATGCTTGACCCGTAAATTTGTTCCATTTTTGTATGTACTCTGGAATCTTATGATGTATTTTATTCTCGCAGTGTTTTTATGTATTTGTACTTTTGTGGATACTTGGATATCCGAATAAAGTTTTTTGATGATGATGATGATGAGTCTTATATGAAGCTTTCTGGGAAGCGGGGTTTGCAGGCAATCTAAAAATGCCTCAAAATGGCAGATAAGCGTTACATTTAAAAAGATGCAGTTAAGTTAAAAGCAGGAGTCCTCGGTCTCCAATATGCGCCCGACCGGCACTAAGGAGAATCAAGTGTGGCCTCTTTGTAGTGAGGAGATGTTGGCTGCTCCGCAGATGCCTTTACTGGGACTAGGTGAGGGCTGAGCTTTGCATATAACTCTCATCTCAGAATCTGAGATAGTTGTATCGGATGTGGATTGACAGCGAGTACAGCTGGGCTCTTGTGATCAGGTGGGATGATATCCCTTCACTTGGGGGTTGCTGCTTCCCTGATCCCATAAGGGGGCCCCCAGTTTGATCTTTCTGTATTTTAGAGCATGTTAGTTATTTTATGAATACCACCACCCTCCCTCCCTCCTCCTACTCCACTTTTCAGTCATTGTTTCAGAACCCAGCAAAAAGAACTCCTTCGGGGAGGCCAACAACAGAATGGGTCTCCGACTGATCATTTCTCTCATCTACGTGGTCTTGCCACCTCTGGAGAGACCTGCCCAAAAAAATGGTACCAGACTAGCACCCCACTTGTGTCGCTGGTGCAATGTTTGTTTAATTGTTCCCCGCGTGTAAAGCACTAGAAAGGTCCATCTTTGACACCCAAGAGGTGAAACAGTATTTAATGGAGAATGCTGATGAGTCAAGTGCAGCCCAGACAGCTTTGTATCTTGATAATCTTGGTGCCCACACCCCAAAAGTCACCACAACAGAGTTTCACTTCTGAGGAAGGAGAGCTATAAAGGAGCTGTGCAGAGGGTTATGGAAGGTAAGGAGGAAATAAATGGTTTCAAAAGCTGAGTTGCCGGGGTGTTTTCTTTATGTGTATCCTTATGTCTGTGTTTGAGTCAGTGCATGTGTGTGCCTATCTATATGTGCTTGTGCTTGTATGTGAATGTATATGTGTGTGGTGGCTCCTGGCTCAAGCAGAACAATTGGCCGTGATCTTGGTACTTCTTAGTATGTTATTTATATATTTTATTTTTATTTATTTATAGAGCACGACATTCATCCGAATGGATATCACGGTGCTGAAGGAGGCCATCCTTGTTTCTTTGGTGCCCGCTCCTTGTCAAAGTACAGGCCTCACATATTGGTGGTACATCTTGGAATATTGGGGTCAGCTTTGGCATTTTGGTGCTCACATATTTTCATTGGTACATTGGGGGTTCCTCTAGACATATTAGCGGCATTAAAGTAGTGTGGCTCACTGGTTAGAGGCGGCAGACCCGAGAGCAGAGGACGGCCCGGGACCAGGGTTCGATTCCCGGCGCGGCAGGTTTCTGGACCAGGGTCAGCGGACTCGATAATTCTCTCGCCTCGGTGCCCACTCTGATCAGTGATCACACTCGGCAACTCTGGGCATTAGCTTGCCTCATCTTCACTAACGGCCCCACCAGACCGCCGGGGATGCCTGGTCTCACCCTGGAGATACCCATTAAGGGACCATCTCTCAGGGAAGCCAGGAAGGGTTTCGCAGCGGTCGAAGCGCCTTGGGACCCTACGGGTAAGTAGTGCGCTATATAAATGCCAATACATACATACATTAAGAGCAATCTGGTGCCAACCCATAGATACCCAAAGGACCTGGAATATTGAAGGCAACTACTGGCATACTTGTGGCATCAGCAGTAAGCAGCCCTTGGCATTTTGGTGGTATTTCTTGTCCCACTGCGACCAACCATGACATGATGATGTTAACCAATGGCATAACCCTGGCATTTGCACATTGCTGGTAATGTGTAGATTTTCATAACATGATGATGCCCACCCCTGACATAATCCTGGACCTGGCATATTTGTGGTAATCTTGACCGCACATACTTCACGATTCTTATGGTCTCTTTTTCAGCCGTGTCTCATAGTGGACTGTTCCAAAAAACCCATTCCCGACAGCGCCTCCTCTGACAGTGTTCTCTCTCACTGGGCCCTCAACATTCTCATTTTTCAGTGCACCCATCACTTCTCTTCCCCATAGATGTTCCTCACAACTCAGCTCAATCCTGCCCCAAGGAAACATGGAAGATGTCTCCCCTAATTTCATCAATACTCTTCACTGAATTGTCGCGTGACCTTTTTTTCTCTACGACAATGACATCCAATTTCTAAGAACAATTTGTGGATGTCATGTGAATGCCTCTGTAGTGACTGGGTGTTCATCAAGCTACTTTAAATATGCAAACTGTCTTCTGTTGGGGAAACGGGGGCAGGTGGATCTTTTGGGTTTACCTGGCCCTTGCGCAATTCACCCATCACTGACTATGAGGTTTATCCATCGCAAAAAGTCCTTGGGGGTTTGCCAGGCTGATGTGTATGGATTGGGATTCTGTCCTCAGGGGTTGGTCAGGCCGGCATTTGTCTATTCGGATTCTGTCCTCAGGGGTTGGTCAGGCCGGCATTTGTCTATTCGGATTCAATTCAATTCATGAAGCTCTATTCGGTACATACAAGATGACCATAAAAACACGACAGCAAATAAAAAACAGATAAACCATGATTACAATCAAGGATTAAAACATTATTCTTAAAACAACATACCCTTACGTGCCCTAATAGACTGATTTAAAAAGTAGCAGTAAAAAAACAAGTATCAGCAGTTTCCAGATTAAATAACAGACTCTTGCCTGGTTCACTGTACATACACCATGCTTTAAAAACAAGGGCTTCAGGTAAGCTTTCCTAAAATTCATATACAATTTACAGATCAGTAAAAAGTGCAAGGTGCTTTGTATGGTGATACCATCACATTGACACGGCCCTGTTGGATGTTTCTTAAAACTTGGCTGGGCCACTAAGTGGTGTGCTACTCCAAACCTCAGTCTTGTTAGCACAAACTCGTGGGATGGTCTTGTCACCAAACATAAATATCTGGGAAAACCTTCATTGATTTTGTATTTGCTAAAGAACTTGACTGTGGACAGAGAACCGTTTAATGACCCCCGTTTCCCGGCCTGATGTGCCATAAAAGTTACTTTCAGCTCGGCTTTTGGGATCAAAGAAGCGGCACCTGAGTCAGTCAATACATTTAAATAAAAAATTTCTAGGAAACAGTGAGCCACATATCTTAACCAAGGAATATTGCGATATTTATCCAAAGATAGACAATCCTCGATAACTGATCTACTAAACAGTTCTCATCCTGTAGCCAGATTGACCGCCAAATCATAAGTGGCCTCAGGGATAAGACATCAGCTGGAGAGCCGCAGCCTTAAGGCCCGGCAGCGCAGGGTATGCCTGAAATCCCTGGGATTCACCTGCCTTGTCAAAACAGAGACACAGACTCTTTGTCTGGCGTAGAAGATGGTATTTATTAGCTGCAGCTAGTACAGTGGTCTTAGAAGTCGTCAGTACAACGAGGTTCAAAAGAGACTGCCACTTAACTCCGTGGCACACAGGTTTATATACGATACAATACAATGCAAAATGCAATCACACATGAGCATGAGCTATAGACAAACGTTATAGACAATGTTTATGGACCAAAGCAACTCAAGTTCCCGGTTCTGTTTGTCATTCGACCCCTTAAGTAAATCACAAATGAATCCACACAATTCGATTTACAAGCAGAGAAAACACAGCTGCGTATTGTAGAAGGACAGTTCGTGAAACAGAAGAATGCATGAGACATGTAACGAAGGACATCAGATAAGATAACTTAAAGGAAACAATGGTCTGAAACGACATGTAGTCCGGACGGGGATCAATCAGCTCAGACAGGAATTAGTGTACTCTGCCAGACCCTGACACTCGTTAGTAAACATAGGCGAGGAAGCCACCTGACACGCAAAGCAGAAACGACAAAAACATCGCGTTCGTGAGCCGCCTGAGTGAGGGCAACATAAAATGGCGGCGATCACAAAATGGAGGCTGAGCACGAACGAATTCGTAATTTACAGAACCTCAGATCCTCCTTTTGCCATTACTCTGGCAACAACAAACCAACTCATGCTAATCTGAGTCAGAGTCAACACTGATGTTCATGAGATCTTCAAGCTGTTGCTGCACCATCATTCTAATATTCTCTGTCTTCTGAGCAGCAGATCGTGGAACACATAAAGTAGCCAAAAGGCCACAGACTGCAGGACCACACTGAACGCATTGGCAACAAGAGAATATGACGGCTAAAATTGCTACAAGGAACGTTAAGATCTTCCATCCCCAAGTTGGCAATATTCCCCAAAACCATCCCATAAAAGACCAATCTCCTTCGTCCTGATGAATCGACTCGGAGACAGTGTGCAATTTGGAAATGGCTTGGTATACTGCTGGAGCGTCATCTGGAATATACATGCAGCAACTAGATCCGATCAATCTACAGACACCTCCTCGATCTGCTAAGATCAGGTCTAGCGCAATTCGATTTTGCACCGTCAGAAGATGGTCAGCTTGAAATTCTGCTGTAATGTTACCTATCGCACCTGCAGTAACATTGATAGTGGTCTCAACCACTCGTAACAGTAGCCTGATGTGTCTGCTGTTGACCATCGGGCCCCAAAAGTGAAGGAATCCTTTAAGGAAATTACCTCCCTCTTGTTCTGCCGTGTCTTTGGCATCAAACACACCTCTGCTATGTCTAACTCTGTGATGGTCTGACGAAGCTGTATATGTAGGGGGAAGGAGGAAAGCTATGTAGCAGGTTCCGGAAAAGTTGGAAGGTAGCCAAGTATAAGCTCGATCGTTACAAACAAAATATGCTCCTTGAGACGGGAATAACGGAGGGAAATCAAGGGACGAGAAATTATATGTGTATGTACATTTCTGGTTGTAGTCAGCTTTCTTGCTGTTGATTTGGAGACAAAGATTACCTTTATGGGGCACAGTCCACACTGGGGAAGACTCGCCTTTTTTAGTTTTGTCACTGAGAATGGAGACATAGTGGGTAACATTCCATCCATCATAAGCTTTCGTCTCATTTAATGGAATCTTACTCTTCTCTATAATCTTGGCCATTACCACTATACGTTTGATCAAGGAGCTGTGGCTAAAATCTAGTCCATTCCCAGAAGTTCTCACAGGGCTTCTAAGTCTGTTGTGGTATGCAGCTGAAAACATTGTCAAATAGGCCCAAGCTGAACCTTCGTATGAGAAAGGAAGAACCAAATATGGCATTCCCTTTTGTGTATTATGTGGCATGAGTCCGCACACCCAACAATCAGTCATATTAATGGCCAACTGATGATGGTGCAACAACTGAATAAACGTATTATTCATATACTCAGCTCTCCTTATCTGTTCATGAGGGGGTAGAGTATGCATTTTGTGTGAAAAGACAGAAAGACGAGAAGGCAAAGAAGTCGTAGAATTAGCAATATTTCTTGATTGCAAAATATGCACGATCCATCTTGTGCAAGCTAATAAAATACACAAAAACATAAGAACACACAAAGTTATGCCAAATCGACTACGCAATAATTTACAATATTTTGATCTAATTTCCTGCTTCCTATTTTCCCTACCTAGAATTGTTGTACCATCCATCTTTATCTAAAAAAAATGTCGCTCACTGCACTCTTCCTTAATCACTCAGCTAGTCACTTCTATATATCTCGAGGCACTAGCCACTTACTAAAAGAAAAAAATCAGGTTACAGTCTGAGTCTCCTACCGTGACCCTGCGACGGAGACAGATGGCACATCTAACACTAATATCACACTAAAAAAAAAAGCAAAAAGGTCCAAAAAAGGAATGTCTTTAATTAATAAAAAAGAAGTGTTCAAGAAAAAATATTCAGTTCTATTCGTTGGCTCTTGGTCTTAAGTTGTAGCGTGTTTTGCTCAGCACGATCTGATCCTTAAACAATGTTTCTGGGTAGGTGGTGTCTATTCGACGATGCACAGGCACAGCAGCTTGAAGAATATCGTCATCTGCTTTTTCAGACTGAGTCCCATAAATCTGAGCATCACTGAATGGAACAAAACAAGGCACCGCTGCAGTGTCCGATTCTCTTACACCACTGCGAATCCACTGATCAAAGAGTAATGGAAGTGGCACCTTTTTACAGTGCACTCCATGCACCCAGTTTCGCTTGCCAACCACTTTTACAGCCGTGCGAGTGACGAGCAGAACTTGCGTATGCGTAGACCAACGAGGCTCCAAATTCTTAGTCCGTTTAAATTTTTTGACGCAGACTCATTCACCGGGCAAGATGGTGTGACCTGGGTCTGTGGAGGCCTCCGGCAAAACACTTTGTACCTGTTGACGAATAACACTTAAATTAGTAGTCAAAGCATGTAAATAGTCAATTAACAGAGGATATGGTATATCTGAGTATCTTTTGGGGCGAAGGACGCCCCAAACATTAGCTGGGCATCCAAATTCTACTTCATATGGGCTAAGTCCCATACGAGACTGCACAGTAGCTCTGGTTGACAAAAGAGATAGGGGGAACGCATCAGGCCAAGCAAGACCTGTACTGGCTTGAATCTTCGCCAGCTTAAGCTTGAGCGTACCATTGTAACACTCAACCAAACCCTCTGACTGTGGATGGTTTGCCGCATGAAATTTGTGTTTAATTCCAAGACCAGAACACACTTTCTGCATAATCTGGCCCACAAATTCATTTCCATTGTCACTCCAGACAATGCGTGGCAAACCAAATCTAGGAAAGAATTCCTTAATCAATACTTTAGCAGTTGACAAAGCAGTGTTATCTTTCAAGGGGTAGGCCTCTATCCAGCAGGAAAAGACACATACCACCACCAGAACATACTTGAGGTTGTTGCAACGATCAATATGAATGTAATCGATCTGCAACACCTCAAAGGGATATGACGGGGGAGCAAAATGACCTGCTGGGGTTGGGGTACCCTTTCCTGGGTTATGCATTAAAGAAACAATGCAATGTTTAACCACATTTTCTGCACATTTCGGGATTCCTTCATTCTGCCATACCGGAGCCAAGAGCTTTCATATGCCTTTTGCACTAATGTGAGCTGGGCCATGAGCCATAGTCACGACCGGCAACACATAAGCGTCCGGTAACAACCATCGCTGATGTTCCGACAATTCTGTCCAACAACCCGTTGAATCTAACATTCCTGTCCTTTCTTTCCACGTACTCAATTCTTTCTCAGTGGCTTCTCCCTGAATCGTTTTCACACTCTCAATCGTGTCTTCACACATTCCAATTTCCCTCACCCAGTTTGCAGGGCCTGCCACATACATTCGACTAGTGGTGTTTCTAGCTGTAGTTTTCGCTACCTCATCTGCAAACGCATTTCCACGACCCACATCATCTATGACTTTCTTATGTGCACTGCACTTTATGATCGCTATCAGTGCAGGTAAGGTAAGTGACTCAAGAAGATCAGTCACTAACTGACCATGCTGAATCTTTGTCCCGTGGGAGGTAAAGAATCCTCTCTCCCTCCACAGCTTTCAGAAACTATGCGCAAAACCGAAGGCGTACTGACTATCCGTGTACACATTCACTCTCTTTTCCTTTGACAGCACACACGCTCTAGTCAAAGCTATCAATTCAGCTGTTTGGGCTGAATTATGTCCAATACGTGCCATCTCAACAATTGTGCATAAGGTGGTGACAGCATAGGCAATAGTGGTTTCTCCATTTAGAAGCTTAAAACAAGAACCGTCCACCCATAGGATCCCATCCGGGTCCTTGAGCGGAGTGTCCTTTAAATCAATCCTTCCCTTCGTTTCTTCTTCTGTTCGGAGAAAATAATCATGCTTTTCCTGATCATCTTTCTCATCTGGGAGCGGCAACAGTGTAGCTGGATTTAACATGTTACATCTTTTGATATGTATATGGCTCGCTAGAAGTGTCAGCTCGTAACCAGACAGACGAGCACTCGTGAGATGCTGCGTCTTGGTTCTATTTAACAAAGTATCCACTGCATGTGGAACCATAACAATAAGTGTGTTATCCAATACTAATCCGGCAGACTGTCTAATAGAAATTGCGGCAGCTGCCGTAGCTCTGAGACAACTAGACAAAGCTTTAGCTACTGGGTCTGGTGTAGCGGAGAAATAGGCACATGGCCTCTGCTTATCTCTGAATTGCTGTGTCAAAACTGACAACGCGCAACCTTCTCTCTCATGAACGTACAATGTAAAGGTCTTACTATAATCTGGGGTACCCAACACTGGAGCGGAACACAGGGCAGTACGCAAATCAACAAAACTTTTCTGACATTCATCCGTCCAAGGGAGTGGATGGGGCGTATCTTTCAACGTTAGTGCGACCAATGGTTTCGTCAAAAGTGAAAAATTGGGAATCCATTGTCTACAGTAGGAAGTAATACCCAAAAAGGCACGTACTTCTTTCTGTGTGGTGGGTACAGACATTTGTGAAATAGCATGAAAACTTTCTGGGTTCAATCGCCTTCCCTCCTTCGACAAGAGATTACCTAAATAGGTCACTTCTTGTCGGACATACTGCAACTTGGAGGGCGATACTTTATGATTCAAAACAGCCAAATGATGCAACAACGCAACAGTCACGTTCCTACACACATCTTCCGTATCAGCAGCCACCAGTAAATCGTCCACATACTGAACAAGCATAGCACCTGGAGGCAAAGAGAAAGTATCAAGTTGACATTTAAGGGCTTTGCTATAGAGATAGAAGGACTTTCACAATAGCCTTGAGGAGCTCTCTTAAATCGGAAACTTCGGCCACCCAAAGAGAAACCAAAGATGTCCCTATTTTCTTCAGCAATGGGAATGCTAAAGAAAGCGGTCTTAAGGTCTATCACAGAGAACCAAGCCGCTGAAGCAGGAATCATGGTCAATAAAGCTGTAATGTCCGGAACAACAGGGAACTGTGGTACCACTATTTTATTGACTTCCCTTAGGTCAATAACAAATCTATAGACGGGAGGCTGTGAAGGATCCGTCCTCTGAAGGATCGGAAGAACAGGACTGTTACAAACATTGCCTCTAGTCTCTTCGACCACACCTTTCTGAATAAAGTCATCAACAATAGCCAACAATGCTCTCTCTCCATCACTAGAAATACGATATTGAGGAATGCGTGGCATTCTAACATTATCTTTAACTGTGACAACATACGGTAGGATCGCAAGACGACCCACGTCATTCGGGCCCGTGGCCTAAAGGCTTTCTGGGAGAGAAAGTAACTCAGGTGGAAACTGGTCCTGAGACAAATACATGGGGGGCATCAATCTCTTTCCCAACGTGAGATGCACACCAGAAGGTGAACAATACAATGTCACATGCAGTCTTTTCAACAAATCCAAACCCAGTAAATTCTCACCACAACCAGTTGTTAGGATAAGTGGAGCCTCCAAATCATAAGGACCAATCAATACAGGTAAGGGGCAAGAAACCGGATTACGGACTGGAGCGCCAGAAAATCCCACATATGTATTTATTAAGCCAGACAAAGGTGCCCCAGGGAGTTTAGAATGAATGATAGAACTTCTCATCGCACCCGTATCCAAAAGAAACGGTTCTGAAACACCCATTGCATTGACATTGACATACGGCCCATTTTGATCTACTGGAACAACACAACTCCCTCACTTCGTCTATCGCTGTCCTATTCAGTCTAAAAATTGTTAGCCCTCTCTTCAACGTAATAATCATCATTGTAATACTGCGTAGACGGAACTGTCTGCTGATCAAAGTAATTTGAAGTAGATGGGGCAAGAGAACGCTGCTCCTGAGAGGACGCACCTCGTCCTCTACCTCTAGATCGTGTCTGAAAATTACCACGACCTCGGGAAGCAGACATCCCATTATTACGCTGTAATAAGACCGGACAACTATTCTTGAAATGTCCTTCTTCCCTACAATATGCGCATTGATTAGGACCTAATGAGGGTCGCGGTGTGAAATACTCAGGCTTTTGTAACAGTCTCTGAAACTGTGGAGGCTGCTGAAACTGAGAGTTTTGTTGATGCTGATTCGAGTGAGGCAGATACGCCTGCTGTAAAAGAACTTTTGTTTTCAAATCTTTATTTTTCTTCTCTTGCTTCTCCTTCTCCTCCTTATCCCTATTCTCGTAATACTGTGCAGTAGCCAATATTTTAGCAGGAGAAGAAACAGCCCATGCACTTTCAGAACTCTTTAGTTTATTCGATAATTCGGGAAGCAAATTATATACAAACTTGTCCACCAACAACCGCTGACCCCCCCTCTACACTCAAATCCTGACCACCCTCTACACTCAAATCCTGACCACTGTGGTCTATAAATGTTTCTTCGAAATGAGTGAAGAAATCCGAGACACTTTCATCTTTCTTTTGCTTACATGCGGCCAACTTATCCCAATTTATTCGCACTGCAGACATCATTGTCTTCAACAATTCAATTATTCTACCTGGAAGAGCCGTATCCAAATCCTCGGGTTTTGCACCACCCACCTGATTCGCATCCTCAGCTCTAATAGCAGACCAATCACCACCCAATTCAGCTAAATGGTTTTTCCTACGAATCCATGCCCATATACCTTGCGGAACAACATTTCCAAATAACATATCAATGTCGGCCAAATTCATAATACAGGCGTCAACTGTTTGGGACAATTCTTTGTAATATCCAGCAGGATTTTTACGGGGGTCGGGAAGAGTTGCTCTAAGCGCCAATACTTCAGACCTTGTCCAGGGTTCGTGAACCCATATACGCTGGAAATGGGCAGGGACTTGAGGTGGACCAATCACCTCTTCTCTTCGTACGGGAGGAACTTCACGCATCGGATAATTCTTGCTACCTTGCTTATTGGCGGGGTCAGCCTCGGAAAAGGACAGGGACAAAAACATTGTTCGAAACGCAATGAGTTTATTCACTGCCTCTTCAACTCGATGTCCTACAATAAAACCCTTTTCAAAATCAGCTTGTAATTTCAGTAGTTCCGAAGGAACTGTATCTAACTCCATATCTTCCCAACCTCTAATAAGAGTTTGACACATAATGTTGAAAACATATCTCTGCGTGGGCTCACCCCATTGATGAAAGCAGTACTATATTCTGGTCCATGCTCAATCCATTTACGAGCGATAGAACCCAAAACTACTTTCTCATCCACAAGAGGAAGTTGACAACGAGATTGTCGTCTAGAGAAAGCTGGAGACATTTTTATAGACCTAACAAAAGGAGAAAAGAAACTTGAAACAGCATCTGCTATCCTCCTCTGTGAAATAGGGGAATCCCTCGAGAGAATAGGAGGTATTACAGATGTAGAAGGCAACGGAGACTGAAATGTAGCAGACTGAAAAATAGGAGCGGGAGAAGGTTGGGGCTGAAGTACAAGGTGCGAGGGCGGTGCAGAAGCAAGCAAAGAAGCATTAAGAGGCTGAACCGGTTGCTGGACAATCGGTAATTGAGCAACCACTTGTTGAGCGACGGGAGGGGGTAACGGAGGTGCATTAGCATTCTGAACATAGAGCGGAGGTGAATTCAATAAACAAGACATTAAGGAATCTTCTTCTAATTCCTTACTTTTATCTGAAGAGGAAATAGGCAACATCGGATAGCATCTATCTATCGCCATACGATGTTGTCTCTCTAATACCTCCTTCGCATCATCTACTTCGTTGTCTTTAAACTGCTGGGCAGCCTGTAGAATTGACATATCTTGTGCTTTCTTATCCTTTTTCGCTTGTTTGATTTCTTTCTGTTTGGCTTCTTTACGCCAAAGGCGAGAGAAGTCAAACATAGCCGGCCGGGCTTTTCTTCTAAACAGAATCGTTTCCAAGTTATCTAATATTGCAGGATCAAAGCTACCATTCTGGGGCCATCTCAAAACTCCACTATTTTTCGTATATCGGACCCATGTCTCGTTAAATGTAATGGGACCATTACCATGTTTCGAATAGAGCTCATAAGTGGGAGTTCCAACTGGAGGGATCGGACATGATTCCTCCAACAGGGAATCCATCGTACAACCCAAACAGCAAAATCTTTTGAACTTACTCAGCGCAGGCATCGTCACTTCTCTAGACTGATCACAAACAACAAAGGGTATAGATCAGTGAGACAGTACAGTCGTACTTACCCCTTGGCTTCAGCTATTGCAATATCTGAATAGAAAAGAAAAAAAAAACAGAGGTCTGTGGGAGCGACCCACCAAATACTTAACTAAGAATCGTTCTGCACCAGCGAAGGTCCCTCTATCGTCTCGCTCTACCAAAACTTCAGAAGGGTCCAAGGCAGGGCGACAGACAGGGCTGCAGTCGTCAGCAGCCGTCGGAGAGGAGTAGCCGCGCCGTCAAAGACCTTCGGTCCACTTCCGACATACAGGGGTCGATCACGTGTTGCGCTTCCTCCGGAGTTTTCTTGCGGGGCTCTTCACGACCCTCGGGCTCAACCGCTACCGCTGAAGTCGCCCCATATTGGGCGCCAGTTGGAGAACCACAGCCTTAAGGCCCGGTAGCGCAGGGTACGCCTGAAATCCCAGGGATTCACCTGCCTTGTCAAAACAGAGACACAGACTCTTTGTCTGGCGTAGAAGATGGTATTTATTAGCTGTAGCTAGTACAGTGGTCTTAGAAGTCGTCAGTACAACGAGGTTCAAAAGAGACTGCCACTTAACTGGCGCACAGGTTTATATACGATACAATACAATGCAAAATGCAATCACACATGAGCATGAGCTATAGACAAACGTTATAGACAATGTTTATGGACCAAAGCAACTCAAGTTCCCGGTTCTGTTTGTCATTCAACCCCTTTAGTAATTCAGAAATTAATCCACACAATTCGATTTACAAGCAGAGAAAACACAGCTGCGTATTGTAGAAGGACAGTTCGTGAAACAGGAGAATGCATGAGACATGTAGCGAAGGACAGCAGATAAGATAACTTAAAGGAAACAATGGTGTGAAACGACTTGTAGTCCGGACGGGGATGAATCAGATCAGACAGGAATTAGTGTACTCGGCCAGACCCTGACACTCGTTAGTAAACATAGGCGAGGAAGCCACCTGACACACAAAGCAGAAACGACAAAAACATCGCGTTTGCCGAGCTGCCTGAGTGAGGGCAACATAAAATGGCGGCGATCACAAAATGGAGGCTGAGCACGAACGAATTCGTAATTTACAGAACCTCACAGCTAGATAGTTAATATCCAGTTCCCGGTGAATCAGCTCCGTAGGGGCAGATGTTGGCAAACATAAAAGCTTTTATAGGAAGGAATTTTCCTCCACCTGTAACTTATGATTATTAGTATAGCCCCATAATCCTGCTCCATACGTTGCAATGCTAACACATCTGGATTGATAGATATGGAGCATATCCTTTGTTCATCTGTCCCCGACTTTTGCCGCAAATCTAAAAACACCATGTGCATTTTTAGGTAATTTATTGCTAATATTCATAAATTCATTGGTCCACTGTCTGTCCTTAGAAAAGGTGATACCAAGATAGCAAAATTTACCCACATCTTGCACCTTATCCCCTTCAAATAAAAAAGGCCTTAGAGGTCCTACTTCTGTGCCCATAAGCCATAGTAAGCGTTTTCCCCTTATTGATGGAAAGTTTCCTATCCTTAATAAAAGTCGAAAATCTGTCCATCAGACGCTGTAGTCCAATAGGGGTTCTAGAGAGAAGAACAGCGTCATCGGCATACAATAACACTGGGACAGAATTTCCTTTAATCTTGGGTTCATCCACATTTATAGTTTTTAAAATAGTATCTATTTCATTGATAAACAGTATAAAAAGCAAAGGGGCTAGTACACACCCCTGCCTTATCCCTCGCTTAACATTGAACTTAGGGGTGCATTCACCTTTAGTGCTGTATAACCTAGCTAAAAAAAAGATTATACCCACAGCCTCATTAAAGACTTTGGTCAGCACAGGCCTCCACATCTTTGGGGCGGCTTTATACACATCGATCGGTACCACATCGGGCTCCTGGGCCTTGCCCCCTTACTAGCTCCAATACCAGATTCCACCTCTTGGACAGAGATGTCCAATGAGATGACGGGCCAGACATTGTTACTGCTAGCTTCGCAGTTAGCAGATCCAAAAATCTGAGAAAAGTGGGTAACCCAACCCTCACTAGATACGTTGGATGTTAATTCGGGTATATTATCCTCTTTAAGGAAGGCTGAGTTTACCGTTGCCCAGAACAAGGTGTTATCGGATAGCTCTGCGGCCTGGTTAAGTGAATCCCATGCCTGCTGCTGTAGTTCACCCTTTCTCCTTTTTAAAGCATACTTGTACTCTAACCTTAATTTGGTAATATGATCAGGGTCCCTAGGCTTTTTTGCAAAAGCCTTTTTTAACTTAATTAACAAGCTGGTTCATGCGTGGTCAAACCGGCCTTTTCCACAGTGGGCATTTTCAGGTCTAGTGAACTTGGCATTAATAGATTCGTTAATGGATTTAAAAGCAGCTAAAACCTGCACGTTGTCAGTGCTGTGAACCAATATGAGGGTGATATCTGTCAGACTCTCACTGACAATGGAGTTTAGCAATTCACTGGCTTTCTCCCCTATCAATCTGATCCTTACGCCGTTTGTGCTATGGGGCTCTACATTGGTAAGAATGTTACCTACTTTAACAACGCTACTCCCCCATAAAGTACAATCTAGGACTATATAATTATGGTCACTTAGGGAGCTCACCTCTATCCTGGTTGAGGCACAGTGAGGGATGATATTAGATCAGACAATCACATGGTCTATAACTGAACTACTCTGCCTGTTTTTAAAGGTAGGGATAGTCTGACCAAATTCATCTTTAACGAAATCCAAGATTTCCAGGTTATGACATCCCATAAACTTGTTCAGTATTTTCCCATAACTGTTATGTTTAAAGTGAAAATCAGCATACCATCATTATTAAGAACCCCACATACTTTTTGGGTAGACAATTCACATAAAGATAGGTTGAAATCACCCACCCAGATAAACTCAAAAACGACATTAAATTCTGTAATGATGTTCTCAATAGCACTGGCCAAGTTATGGACTACTGTCGTCCTAGAGTTATCAAAACAAATTATTATAGTAGTTGACCAGTAGTACATTACAGCCCTGGTCTGCAATTAGCCAAAGAATCTATACATGAGCACCCACACACCAATACCTTTTTGTTTGAGGTGTCGTGAATTTCATTATTGGATGTAACTGAGGTGTCCTGAACATTTTCTGCATGGACCTAAACATCCACGGATACCACTGCCGGATTCCCTTGGCCACAACTATCCGAAGATATAGGTGTGTCCACTGATGTAGGTGAAGTTGGAATAGTGACAGGAGAACTCTCCCGCCCTAATGATGCTCTCCTATCGCTATTAATTTTATTAACCACTTTCACCAAATAGTTATCTAATGTGGCTAGAGCAGTAGGCGTCTTATAAGCTTTAAGTTTAGACATGGTTGATATTTATAGTTAAAACCCCAATATTTGAACTTTAAAAAATAAAGGCTATCATGAATTGGCAAATACTTAAATATAATACTTAGGTTACTCTCCTATTAGCATAATATTTTGAGTACCAAAGGGTAAAAACGAAGTCCAAAGTCAATAGATGTGACTATGTTTTAAGACTAAGCGTGTCAGCCTACATAAAAATGCCCGGTATATACACAAGGCCAATAGTAAGACTAAACCGTGATTTTATCGCTTTCCATATAAAGGTACCCACAGTAATAGTCACAAGTCTCACGGTTTTACGAGTAGATGACGGGGGTGGCCCAGCCCAGCGGCGTCCAGCCATGGACGCCCACAGACGGCCTCGCCCTTGTCCCGGGCTTCTCCCGGGGCAGCTTCCGTGAGCGACTCACGGGGCGAGAGGTGTACCGGCTACTTGTAGCGCCTCCGGGCGCGCTGCCGTCGTCAGGAGTGCACGTCACTGCCCCCAAGCCTGCCGGAAGTTGTAGTGCAGTGGTAGGTCAAGCCGTTCCCCTCACGGCGTCCGGTGGCATGAGCGTTGCCGTTTCCCTCACGGCTGGCGGTAAGTTTGATGCCCTCAATATTCGGCGGAAGACGGTGGCAGTGTCTGCACACCGCTAGCTTGCTGAACGAGAAGAAATTTAATATAATTGAGTGACTGGCTGAGCGTTTAGAAATACCAGCGCTTTTTAGACACTTTCCTTTTAAAACCACTTGTGCACGATTTTAGCGAGAGTGCAGCTCTAATTTGTTTAATACTTATTTTAAATATCACCGGAGTGCTGGTCTCGATTCCTGTTCCTGCCCGCCTCGGTCCGACTCGGTAATTCATTACCGTTGTGCGGAGGGCGGACAGGTGAGGGCCAGGCACTTCCGGGAGCGGTCAGCGCTCTAGCTCTCAACAGGGGGCTATTTAGGCGGAGCCTCTCGACAGCGCAGCTGCGGCGGAAGACGGTGGCAGTGTCTTCACACCGCTAGCTTGCTGAACGAGAAGAAATTTAATATAATTGAGTGACTGGCTGAGCGTTTAGAAATACCAGCGCTTTTTAGACACTTTCCTTTTAAAACCACTTGTGCACGATTTTAGCGAGAGTGCAGCTCTAATTTGTTTAATACTTATTTTAAATATCACCGGAGTGCTGGTCTCGATTCCTGTTCCTGCCCGCCTCGGTCCGACTCGGTAATTCATTACCGTTGTGCGGAGGGCAGACAGGTGAGGGCCAGGCACTTCCGGGTGCGGTCAGCGCTCTAGCTCTCAACAGGGGGCTATTTAGGCGGAGCCTCTCGACAGCGCAGCTGCGGCGGAAGACGGTGGCAGTGTCTTCATACCGCTAGCTTGCTGAACGAGAAGAAATTTAATATAATTGAGTGACTGGCTGAGCGTTTAGAAATACCAGCGCTTTTTAGACACTTTCCTTTTAAAACCACTTGTGCACGATTTTAGCGAGAGTGCAGCTCTAATTTGTTTAATACTTATTTTAAATATCACCGGAGTGCTGGTCTCGATTCCTGTTCCTGCCCGCCTCGGTCCGACTCGGTAATTCATTACCGTTGTGCGGAGGGCGGACAGGTGAGGGCCAGGCACTTCCGGGAGCGGTCAGCACTCTAGCTCTCAACAGGGGGCTATTTAGGCGGAGCCTCTCGACAGCGCAGCTGCGGCGGAAGACGGTGGCAGTGTCTTCACACCGCTAGCTTGCTGAACGAGAAGAAATTTAATATAATTGAGTGACTGGCTGAGCGTTTAGAAATACCAGCGCTTTTTAGACACTTTCCTTTTAAAACCACTTGTGCACGATTTTAGCGAGAGTGCAGCTCTAATTTGTTAAATACTTATTTTAAATATCACCAGAGTGCTGGTCTCGATTCCTGTTCCTGCCCGCCTCGGTCCGACTCGGTAATTCATTACCGTTGTGCGGAGGGCGGACAGGTGAGGGCCAGGCACTTCCGGGAGCGGTCAGCGCTCTAGCTCTCAACAGGGGGCTATTTAGCCATCGCCTCACAGGAAGCGCGCAGCGATTGCGCCCAGCCTCATCACAGCCGAAGGCCAGCCAAAGAGCTGCCCGTCTGCGCCCGTCCGCGACAGGACGCGTCGACGTGGCGGCGGTTTCAGCACCATGCCGCCCAATCACGCCGCTACACGCATCAGGTATGAGGCTTCTTCCATACTACAATTAAGACAGCCCATTTCCCCCTGTTACATGGATGATGAGAGGCCCTGTTTTGATGGACCCTTCTCATGCCGAAAATGCCATTACTCCTCTATGAAATCCATTGCCTCACACAAACCGAGTATGTCACCTGATTACTTGAATTGTATCCTCATTAATGTGCGATCTATGCCTAAACACCAAATAGAGATCTGGGACTTGATACACTCCCTGACTCCAGACATCTGTTTTATCACCGAAACCTGGTTAAAGCCCCACACGATATCCGCCATTTTCCTGGGAGTGCCAACAGGATATAAACTCCACCATTCAGACCGCCCTGATAAAACAGGTGGCGGCATCGCTATCATCTATAAAGACTACCTTAAATTGGATATTCTAGATAAACAATGCTGCAAAGAATTGGAAATAATGGTCTATAGAATTACTTTCCCTAACAGTACGACCAGCAAGGGAGCACTTATATACAGACCTCCATTCATATGCCCCAGATTTTCTATATCTCTTTTAGAAATATTAGGCCCACACATACGAGCCAATGAGGACTTCCTTCTCCTTGGAGATTTTAACATACATACCGACCAACCTGAATCCACGGGAGCCAAAAGTCTGTCTGTTGATCTGACAACCATTGGCCTCACACAAATGAACCAGGGTCCCACACATGAAGGTGGACACTGTATCGACCTGATATATACCAATTTTGATAATATATCTTGTTACGAACCTACCCAATTAGATTGGACTGATCACTTTTTACTACAATTCACCATTTTTAAAGTCAATAAAGGCCCCTATAAGAAATCCTCACCCCCCACTACGCGCAGACAGTGGCACAAACTTACACTGGAGGCATTACAAAAGGTATGGGAAAAACCTGATATTAAAGACACTGAGGAAGTAGAACATAGTTTAACTATGTTTCAGCAATCTCTTACGGTAGCCATTGACAAAATTGCTCCTTTGAAAACTTTTAAACAATTCCCTGTGGCCAAACAGGAAAAATGGTACACCGAGGCTCTCAGAAAAGAGAAGCAAGAATGTAGGAGGATAGAGAAGAGATGGAGAAAATCACACTCAGAGGATTACAAAAAGGCATACCGTGCAGCCCAAACACACTACTATAAACATATTAAAGCTGCCCGTAAAAACAACATTGCCCAACAGCTCACGGAAGCCGGCAATTCCGCTAAGGAACTCTATAGGATCCTTGAAACATTTGTCAAGCCTACGGCTTGCGTAAGTCCAGATGACTTCTCACAAAGTCTATGCGAAGAAGTGTCCTTATACTTCGAAAATAAAATAGAGTCCATTTATGACAAAATCTTAGCATCTCAAATAGGCAATGACACTCTGATTGTTCTCCCCCCTACCGAAAACACTAACCTCACGCTGACCACATTCCCTCCTATCAACAATGAAGAACTACTCACACTAATGACCCATGTAAAATCCGGGTCTCCGGATGACCTTATCCCTGTTAAAACCCTAACCTCCCTCAATACCTTGTTAGGTCCACACATCCAAGATGTAATTAATCAGTCTCTGAAGAAGGGATATGTTCCAACCGAATGGAAAAGAGCGGTGGTGAACCCCATCCGTAAGAACGCGGCTCTCCCCTGGACGGAGCTTTCCAACCTCCGGCCCATCTCCCTCCTACCGTATTTCAGCAAGCTGGCCGAGAAACATGTCAACGCACACCTGTCTAATTACATCGAGGCAGCGGGTGGCCTAGACCACTCACAATCTGGTTTTAGGCCCAACCATAGCACCGAATCAGCCCTCTTGTCAGTGACAGATAACATCAGAATGTCACTTGACAGGGGGAGCTCAGTGATTCTGGTGCTATTGGATTTGTCCGCTGCCTTCGACACGGTGTCGCACAAAATTCTTCTCGACCGCTTGAAGGGAGTGGGAGTAAAAGGGACCGCCCTTGCGTGGCTTGAAAGCTTTCTTGCAGATAGACAACAGGGTGTCAAACTAGGCTCCCACAAATCTATATGTAGGCAGCTCACTAAGGGTGTGCCACAGGGCTCATGCCTGAGCCCCACGTTATTCAACGTATATGTGGCCCCCTTAGCGGAGATTATAAGATCTTACGGGTTCCCCCCAATCTCCTACGCTGACGACACCCAGCTGTTGTTTCCCTTCCAAACTATCACACCTGCAGTCATGCAATCCTTTCAAAAAGGTTGGATGGCCCAGAACTTGCTCCAATGCAACGTGACTAAAACCGAAGTCATGTTGTTTGGAGGGGCCAGTGGCGTCACTGGGGTTGGTGTCACCCGGTGCGGGTAACTCATGGTGTCACCCCCTCACGACTTACCGCATGGACTACCTCTGTCGGAAATGTACGGTGCTAGGTACTGTCTTACTCCCTCTAGCTCCCTCTTTCTGTATAGCTCCCTCTCTCTGTCTTACTCCTTCTAGCTCCCTCTCTCTCTGTCTTACTCCCTCTAGCTCCCTCCCTCTCTGCCTTACGCCCTCTAGCTCCCTCTCTCTCTGTCTTACTCCCTCTAGCTCCCTCTCTCTGTCTTGCTCCCTCTAGCTCCCTCTCTCTGTCTTACTCCCTCTAGCTCCCTCTCTCTCTCTTACTCCCTCTAGCTCCCTCTCTCTCTGTCTTGCTCCCTCTAGCTCCCTCTCTCTCTGTCTTGCTCCCTCTAGCTTCCTCTCTCTCTGTCTTACTCCCTCTATCCCCCTCTTTCTTACTCCATCTAGCTCCCTCTCTCTCTCTCTTACTCCCTCTAGCCCCCCTCTCTCTGTCTTGCTCCCTATAGCTCCCTCTCTCTCTGTCTTATTCCCTCTAGCTCCCTCTCTCTTACTCCCTCTAGCTCCCTCTCTGTCTTTCTCCCTCTCCCGCTGTCTTATTCTCTCTAGCTCCCTCTCTCTCTGTCTTACTCCCTCTAGCTCCCTCTCTCTGTCTTACTCCCTCTAGCTCCCTCTCTCTGTCTAGCTCCCTCTAGCTCTCTCCCTCTAGCTCCCTCTCTCTCGGTCTTACTCCCTCTAGCTCCCTCTCTCGCTGTCTTACTCCCTCTAGCTCCCTCTCTCTCTGTCTTACTCCCTCTAGCTCCCTCTCTCTCTCTTACTCCCTCTAGCTCCCTCTCTCTCTGTCTTACTCCCTTTCGCTCCCTCTCTCTCTCTTACTCCCTCTAGCTCCCTCTCTCTGTCCAGCTCCCTCTCTCTGTCTTGCTCCCTCTAGCCCCCTCTGACTCCCTCTCTCTCTGTCTTACTCCCTCTAGCTCCCTCTCTCTGTCTAGCTCCCTCTAGCTCCCTCTCTCTCTGTCTTACTCCCTCTAGCTCCCTCTCTCTGTCTAGCTCCCTCGAGCTCCCTCTCTCTTTGTCTTACTCCCTCTAGCTCCCTCATGGTGTCACCCCCTCACGACTTACCGCATGGACTACCTCTGTCGGAAATGTACGGTGCTAGGTACTGTCTTACTCCCTCTAGCTCCCTCTTTCTGTATAGCTCCCTCTCTCTGTCTTACTCCCTCTAGCTCCCTCTCTCTGTCTTACTCCCTCTAGCTCCCTCCCTCTCTGCCTTACGCCCTCTAGCTCCCTCTCTCTCTGTCTTACTCCCTCTAGCTCCCTCTCTCTGTCTTGCTCCCTCTAGCTCCCTCTCTCCCTCTCTTACTCCTTCTAGCTCCCTCTCTCTCTGTCTTACTCCCTCTTGCTCCCTCTCTCTCTGTCTTACTCCCTCTAGCTCCCTCTCTCTGTTTTACTCTCTCTAGCTCCCACTCTCTCTCTTACTCCCTCTAGCTCCCACTCTCTCTCTTACTCCCTCTAGCTCCCACTCTCTCTCTTACTTCCTCTAGCTCCCTCTCTCTCTCTTACTCCCTCTAGCTCCCTCTCTCTCTGTCTTGCTCCCTCTAGCTCCCTCTCTCTGCCTTACTCCCTCTAGCTTCCTCTCTCTCTGTCTTACTCCCTCTAGCCCCCTCTTTCTTACTCCCTCTAGCTCCCTCTCTCTCTCTTACTCCCTCTAGCCCCCCTCTCTCTGTCTTGCTCCCTATAGCTCCCTCTCTCTCTGTCTTATTCCCTCTAGCTCCCTCTCTCTTACTTCCTCTAGCTCCCTCTCTGTCTTGCTCCCTCTAGCACCCTCTCTCTCTGTCTTGCTCCCTCTACCTCCATCTCTCTTATGCCCTCTAGCTCCCTCTCTCTCTGTCTTGCTCCCTCTCTCTCTATCTTGCTCCCTCTAGCTCCCTCTCTCTCTATCATACTCCCTCTAGCTCCCTCTCTCTGTCTAGCTCCCTCTCTCTCTCTCTCTGTCTTACTTCCTCTAGCTACCTCTGTCTCCCTCTCTCTGTCTTACTCCCTCTAGCTCCCTCTCTCTCTGTCTTTCTCACTCTAGCTCCCTCTCTCTCTGTCTTTCTCACTCTAACTCTCTCTCTCTTTCTGTCTTCTTACTACCTCTAGCTCCCTCTCTCTCGCACATTAAACCCACTCTCTGCCGCTTTCATGTGGTTTCTCTTTTAAAGCTTTTCAAGATGCAAAAAGAAATCTGTGTTCAAGGCACCAGCGAGTTTGTAGACGTGAGAATGTTACGATATGTAACAGCTAAAGTAAAAGCTAATTTCCAAGCGGTTAATACCCCCCCCCCTCCCCGCCCCCCCTCCCTCTTTAGCACTGTGTCTTTTTCCATATAAATGGCGGGGGGCCCCTCATTACTACACTTTTCAAACTTTATCTAATGAGAACATTTTAATTCGAATAGGTGAGAAAATATCTCGGTTCGCTTTTGTTTTTAAAGCGGATCGAGTCTCTCCGAGGCCTTCGGGTGCGGTGCAGGGGGTGCCATGTACAGAGGCCTGCTGGGGGGGCGGGGGGCGCAACCAGATGGTGTCACCCCCATGTGAGGGTGTCACCCGGTGCGGTCCGCACCCCCCGCACCCACCTAGTGACGCCACTGGGAGGGGCCACCCTGCTCTGGTCCCCGGATTGGTGGCCACTTGAGCTAGGACCTGTTCCTTCACCCAAACAGACCATCAAAAACCTGGGAGTACGCCTGGACCAAACACTGATTTTAAAAGACCATGTCAGCCAAGTCACGGGAACATGCTTCCGAATAATTGGTCTCCTACGGCGCATCTTCCCTTTCCTGCCAGACAATCACAGGAAAACGCTGGTACAGGCACTAGTACTCGGGCGGGTAGACTATTGCAATGGTCTACTCATCTCCGCCAACCAAGAACAACTATGCAGACTGCAGGTGGTGCAGAACACCGCAGCAAGACTCATCTTGAATGCTCCCCCCCGTACCCCGTCACGCCCTCTCCTTTCCCACCTTCACTGGCTTCCAGTGCAACAACGGGTCAATTTCAAACTTTGCTGCATAATGCATAAATGCATTTATGGGTCCGGTCCCAAATACTTAAAAGACATTTTTGTCCCCTACTCTCCTGGACGTACTTTGCGCTCCAGCAACACCATGTTGATGCATGTACCCAAAGTCACTAGAGCGAGACAGGGTGGCCGAGCACCCTCTCTCAAAGGCCCCTTGCTATGGAACTCCCTCCCACCACAACTGAGATACATCTCTAATCTATTTTCTTTTAGGAAAAAACTAAAAACATACCTATTTACCCAAGACTAATTCTCCTCTGCTCCTTATACTGCCATTCCCCTCAATTAGTTCTTTCGACTCACACAGAAGCTACGCGCGGAGATACCCCTTTGGGGCTGATTTAGGCGTGCTACAAGAATATAAATAAATAAATAAATAAATTCTGTCCTTTGGGGTTGGTCATACTGGTGTTTGTCTGTTGGGATTCAATCCTCTGGGGTTGGCAAGGTTGGCGTTTGTCAATTGGGATTCAGTACTTTGCGGTTGGTCATGCTATCGGTTGACCATTGGTGTTCAGTATTCTGGGGTTGGTCAGGTTGGGCTTGTGGTCCCTGTGTGGTCCTGAAGGTGGTTTGTGGTAGTTTGATGGTGTTGTTTCACTGGCGAAAACTGCAATCTAGGCCTCAGCAGTGAAGATTACCAGAACATATTGCTGGGGTATGGCCTGCTCTGCTGATAGCTGTTACCAGTTACCACTCGACTCTTCAAGAACTAGATATGGAGTCCCTTATAAAGCAGATAGAGTGCCAAAGGGTCACAGCAATGGCATGGTTAAGCGTATGTTTCTTTGTTTTTTGCATTTTACTTGACTTTCTGCACGTTGTATATTTTGGAGAAGAAATTTAAGCACATCCTTATGTGCTTTTCCTCCTGAAAATACTCTTCCGGTGTTTGCCAAAGGTCATAAAAGGTTAATGAATCTATCCTTTTTGCTAAGTGTGTGTAAACAAATCTGTCACTTTCTTCTGTCTACAATTAATGTCTCCGGATTCCTCTCAGAGAAGGATACAAGTTTGCTCCTCGGAAACGATACTTAAAACAGAAGATCTTTTTGAAATAAGAAAGAATGACCTCAAATATTCATGGTCCTGTGAAGCAAACTGTTGTGGTAAATGAAGATATAAAGTAGATGGTAGCTAGGTAATTAATCCAAGTAAGATGTTTATTAGTTGGTTTCAATAAGATAAATATTAGTTCCCACCAGGAGCTTGATGGATGTTGCTCAGCCCTCACTCACCAACTGACATTCTCAACACACACCAGGCACACACACATTCTATTCACTCTGACATCACGCACACCAACATTCCACGCAGACATCTCACTCATTCTGGCTGAGCAACCTAAAAGGAGTTAAATCTAGTTACAACATATCTCCTTTTCTTCACAGGAATTAAACAGAATTGCTTGCAATATAAAGCAATTACAATTTTGAAAGATACACAAGCAATAAAGCCGACAGTTCATATTGGAAAAGAGAAGAAGAATAAGTAAAGCAAAGAAACAATGTAAAAGGATGAACCATAGAACATGGCACATATCCCCTTCCCTTGGGGAATTTTGAGAGAAAAAGAAGTATAGGAAAAAATAAACAACTTTTAACATCTTTTGACAACTTTTGAAAATCCTATAGTAACATCAAAACATACAGCATGAATAAACAAAAATACTAACGCATCTTAACACCAGAGCTTTCTCAAAAGCTAAACTAACACATCATAAAACTTTGCTTGCTAAACAAGCCATTTAATAATTAATCTAACACGCCTTACTACCTGCGCCATTTAATAATGAATCTAACGCGCCTTACTACCTGCGCCATTTAATAATGAATCTAACGCGTCTTACTACCTGCGCCATTTAATAATGAATCTAACGCGCCTTACTACCTGCGCCATTTAATAATGAATCTAACGCGTCTTACTACCTGCGCCATTTAATAATTAATCTAACACGCCTTACTACCTGCGCCATTTAATAACTAATCTAACGCGCCTTACTACCTGCGCCATTTAATAATGAATCTAACGCGTCTTACTACCTGCGCCATTTAATACTTAGTCTACTGCGTCTTACTATTTGCGCTTTAATAATAATACTAATGCGTCTTACTAACTGCACTCTAATAATCAATGTAATGCGTCTTACTAATTGTGCTTTAATAATCAATGTAATGCGTCTTGCGCTTTAATAATCAATGTAATGCGTCTTACTAATTGCGCTTTAATAATCAATGTAATACGTCTTACTAATTGCGCTTTAATAATCAATGTAATGCGTCTTACTATTTACGCACTTCTAAGCAAAATTTAACCTACAAATTACACTAACGCGTCTTACAACTCGCGCACTTACACTTACAAGGCCAAAACTACCCCATTAATACTTAACTCTGCGCCACTCCAAAGACACCACTTCTGACACCAAAATGACGTAACTTAACACTAACTAGCTACAATACTCTAAATTACAGAACACGGGCACTCATCACACACCAGACAAACCACCACGGGGAACTCTTCACCCCACAACACACACCCACAGGAACACAAGACAAACATTATATTGACCAGCAATCAGAATGCAATAGAATGTCTCGTGCACAGGTGAGCGATCTCTCACATGAGGCTTAAATCTGAAGGAAAGAAATAGTTCTCCAAAAGCCAGAGCCAGGAGTATTTCCAACTTGAAATTAAAGGAACAGATCTCCAAGTGCCAGTAGTATCTCCCACGTAGCAGTAGAGTTAGGATTTATCTTTCGAATGAACCCCTTACAACCTCCAATTTCGCGCTTTCATGTCACTTCACCAAATGTCTCGCACAGTTTACGAAATGATGTTGCCATGGTGATGCTTCAAACTTCATCGCAAAATGGCGGCACGTATTCTGCGTCATGCTGGATGGCTCTGGGCACGCAGCTGCTCTAAACGTCACAAGGAGCTGAAGGAAGGTAGGCTTCAGGAGCTCCTCGCGCACTTTTCTTTTAAACTCAAGGTGACGGTTAAGCATTTCACATCAGATTGCGCAGTGAAATCTGAGTTAATTTAAACAATGGCAATGTAGAAACCGAGACTTTATGCTTAATCCTTTACGCTTGCAAACACAGCCGCTTATATTAAATTTGTTTAAAAACATTCGCAAAGTACGTGCTGACATTTACTTTCGGCATGACTCCGCTCTGCCTCTAAATACATGCGCTGAGTATTGTTCATTTTAATAATCCAGGCTCACGATTTGAAAGCTGAATCTTCCCTCATTCCGTCACAATGCTTTTGCTCTTACAATGGTGTCACAGCCGCTCGATTGCAGACAGTGATTTATAGCCCTGAACAGCACTCCCAAGCGCTACAAAACGTGTCTCTGCTCCTCGATAGCCTTTTACTCTCCATATGCAGGTAATATTTCTGTCAACGTTTTTTACACACAAAACTGCCACAATATCGAGCTCAAACAGATCTACACAGGCAGGCCGTCCTGATTACATAGGACATCTACTGCGTGCTGCTCCTTTCCAATTCCCACAAGCTCAGCATCTGACAGAAAAGTGAAGCACATGTTTCTCCGTACCTCACAGGGCTTTCCACTTCAAAGCAAGTAGAGATTACAGCACAGTAAAGCGTTTTTGAATAAACATAACACACAGTCTGATGAGCGTGGTACCAATGACTGCGTTTACACGCGCTATCTGTCACAATAAAATGTTCATTCAGATCAACACCCTGGGTTAGTAGGCTGTCCGTTGGAAAGGGACACTGGTGGGACTTACCAGGGTTCTTCTCTTGTTTATTTTTCGTTTTAGCAGAGATAATCTTCTTTCATTTTAAATACCCAGATTCTTCGCTTTCAGTTTCAAAAGTTGCAGTTTCTTTACTTCTTTATCATCCTTGCACGCTGTAAGTTCTTAATACTTTTCCAAAACGTCGACAAAATGTTTTGGTAAAATAAGATATAAAGTAGATAGTAGCCAGGTAATTAATCCAAGTATGATGTTTATTAGTTGGTTTCAATAAGATAAATATTAGGTCCCACCAGGAGCTTGATGGATGTTGCTCAGATCTCACTCACCAACTGACATTCTCCACACACACCAGGCACACACACATTCTATTGACTCTGACATCACACACACCAACATTCCACGCAGACATCTCACTCATTCTGGCTGAGCAACCTAAAAGGAGATAAATCTAGTTACAACACAAACCCACAAGCCACGTTACTTAACGTCTTTATCCGGCTTCCTCTTCCTCGTGCTGGCCCAGTGTCATGTCTCTCTCTGGTCGTGGAGTGGAATCAGCGCCTTTTGGAGCCAGGGACAGGGCCCCCGCCGAGTAATATCGATTACAATCGGTAATCAGGCCTTAGATTTGTCTTCACGCTGAGCTGGACTCGCGTGACTGCTTCCCAGAGATCCGAGATTAGCAAATGACTTTATGTTATGTTATTTGTAAAGCACGTGGCTGCCTCAGCAACGGGCTTCGCAGCGCTAGTTTCCTCAGACCTTATTTGCAGAGACAGCACTGATCTCTAGATATTGCCAGCATGAGCTTCACATCTGCAATGGTAAAAATAGGATGAATGAAGCCAGGATGTATAAAGCCACCCAGGAGACCATCCAGAAATATACTTGCACAGTAGGTGCTTTTAATGAAAATGAGAATAAATAAGGCATATGACTAACCAGACAATATCGTGTGATGAATAATGCACATACAAGTCAAGTCAAGTCATGAAATTTGTATAGTGCACTACATACCCAGAGGGTTTCAAGGCGCTTAGGAAGGGGAGGAAGATTATTTGTCAAATATCCATGTTTTAAGCTGCTTTCTGAACGCTAGGTGGTTCTGGGTGAGGCGAAGGTAAGCGGGGAGTGAGTTCCATGTTTTAGCAGCCAGGTAAGAAAAGGATCTGCCTCCCATGGTGGTCTTGTTGATGCGAGGTACAGTGGCGAGGGCTTGGCTGGAAGAACGTAGTTGGCGGGAGGGGGTGTAGAAGGATAGTCGAGAGTTGAGGCAATCTGGTCCGATGTCGTAGAGTGATTTGTGTGCGTGGGTAAGCAGTCGGAAAGTGATCCTTTTATTGACGGGTAGCCAGTGGAGGTCTTTAAGGTGACCAGAAATGTGTTCGTTGCGTGGGATGTCTAATATGAGCCTGGCTGAGGCGTTTTGGATTCGTTGGAGTTTCTTCTGGAGTTTAGCGGTGGTACCTGCGTAGAGGGTGTTTCCGTAGTCCAGGCGGCTCGTGACCAGAGCGTGGGTGACTGTTTTCCTTGTTTCGGAGGGGATCCAGCGAAATGTTTTTCTGAGCATGCGAAGAATGTTGAAGCAGGAAGAGGATACGGCGCTGACTTGTCTGTTCATTGAGAGTGAAGAATCCAGGATGACGCCAAGGTTCCGTGCGTGGTCTGTCGGGATGGGTGCTTTTCCGAGGGCTTCCGGCCACCAGGAGTCGTCCCAAGCAGAGGGGGATGTACCTAAGATGAGGACTTCTGTTTTGTCTGAGTTCAGTTTCAGACGGCTTTGTTTCATCCATTCGGCAACTTCTTTCATTCCTTCGTGTAGGTTAGTTTTGGCGGTGCTGGGGTCATTGGTGAGAGAAAGGATCAGTTGAGTGTCGTCCGCGTAAGAGATGATGTTGAGGTTGTGTTGGCGTGCGATGGCCGCGAGGGGGCTCATGTATACGTTGAAAAGGGTGGGGCTGAGTGAGGATCCTTGAGGTACTCCGCAGATGAGTTCAGAGGCTTCGGACTTGAATGGAGGAAGGCGGACTCTCTGGGTTCTTCCGGTGAGGAACGAGGTGATCCATTCAAGTGCTTTTCCTTGGATTCCAATGTTATTGAGGCGTTGTAGAAGGGTGCTGTGGCAGACTGTATCGAATGCTGCAGAGAGGTCGAGGAGGATGAGGGCGACTGTGTCTCCATTGTCCAGTAGAGTTCGAATGTCGTCTGTTGCTGCGATGAGGGCGGTCTCAGTGCTGTGTTTTGCTCGGAAGCCAGATTGTGAGGGGTCGAGGGATTTGTTGGCTTCGAGGAAGGCGGCGAGCTGGTTGTTGACGGCTTTCTCGATGACTTTGGCCGGGAATGGAAGAAGCGAGATGGGGCGGTAATTTTTGAGTTCGGTGGGGTCGGCTGTTGGTTTTTTCAGAAGGGCGGTGAGTTCAGCGTGTTTCCAGTCTTCTGGGAAGGTAGCGGAGTTGAAGGAACAGTTGATGACGTCTCTGAGGTGCGGTGCTATGACGGAGTCTGCTTTGTTGAAGATGTGGTGAGGGCATGGGTCTGTGGGGGATCCTGAATGGATGGAGTTCATCAGGCGGATGGTGTCCTCAGTGGAGATTGGGTTCCAGGCGTTAAGGGTGTTCACGGGGGGAAGATGGTCAGCAGATGGTAGGGTGGGTTGGTTTCCGGGTTGGTTGTCAAAGCTGTTGTGGATGTCTGCAATCTTGTTGTGGAAGAATGAGGCTAGGGAGTCGCAGAGGGTTTGAGAGGGGGTGATGTCGTTGGAGTTGGCCGAGGGATTGGAAAATTCCTTGACGATGTTGAAAAGTTCCTTGCTGTTGTGGGCGTTGTTGTCAAGTCGATCCTTGATTGCTGTTTTCTTGGCTTTTCGGATCAGTTGGTGGTGAGTGCGGGTGGCGCTTTTGAAGGCGTGCTTGGTGCTGGTGGTTGGGTCTTTTTTCCAGGCCTTTTCAAGGGAGCGGCAGAGTTTCTTGGACTTCTTGAGATCATCGTTGAACCAAGAGGCTTTCTTGCTGCCAGGTTTGCTTTGACGTTTTTTCAGTGGGGCTAATGAGTCGGCGGTGTTGGATAACCATAGGGTGAAGTTGGCGGCGGCTTCGTTGGCGTTAGAAGAGAGGGCTGGGGAGTTTCGAAGGAGCGATGCGGAGATTTGGTCCGTGGTGATTTTGTTCCAGTTTCTTTGCAGGGTAGGTTGGGAGTGGTTGATGGGTTTCGGCTTGTTGTAGGTGAAGTGAACGCAGCTGTGGTCGGTCCATAGGAGATCCGTAGTGTGGCTGAAGGAGACATGATTGCTGGATGTGAAGATGGGGTCGAGTGTGTGACCTGCGATGTGGGTGGGGGAAGTGACTAGTTGTTTAAGTCCGAGGTTGGCGAGGTTGTCCACGAGGGTGGCGGTGTTGTGGTCGTTTATCTTTTCAAGGTGAAAGTTGAGGTCTCCCAGAAGAATATAGTCTTTGGAGGGGAGCGCGTGTGGAGAGATGAAGTCCGTGATGTCTTCACTGAATTTTGCGCGAGGACCTGGTGGTCTGTAGAGGAGAGTGCCTCTGAGTGTTGTTTTGGGGTCGATGTGGATCTGGAAGTGGAGGTGTTCGGAGTTGGCGAGGTTGGCGTCAGAGCTAGTTGAGATGCGGATAGATTTCTTATGAACGATAGCGACTCCTCCTCCTGTGTGGGTGGTACGGTCTTTGCGGGTGATCTTATAGTCTTCAGGGATGGCAATGGTGATGTCTGGTGCGGAGGAAGCGTTCATCCATGTTTCTGTTAGGAAGGCGACGTCTGGAGAGAAGGAGTCTAGTAGGTTCCATAGGTCAATGGCGTGCCTGTGCACCGATCGGGTGTTGAGAAGGATGCATTGTAGGTGGTTGGGGTCGGGAATCTGTGGTGTGGTCGTAGTAGCGGAGATGTTGTCGGTGCCGATGAATTTGCAGGAGTAGCAGGAGAAAGGTCCATGGGTGTGTCCAGGAGCGGCTTGGACGCAGTTGGGGGAGCGGCCGGGGTTGAGGGCTAGGAGGATGGCGGCATCATAGGTAATGCGGGAGGGCTGGGGAGCGCGAGGGGCAGGGGGTATGGCGCTGGGCGCGGTCCAGGCGCGGACGGGCGTAGACGGGCTTACCTTTGGCGCACCTTCGGCGCAGATTGTGCGCGGTCGCTGCGCGTGAACGCTGCGCGTGGGAACTACTGTCATATATGGATAGTGGAGGGGGAGGGGCGAGGGCGTCACAGCTGGGAGGCGGGGCGGGCACACGAGGACAACAACAAACAAAATGGAGGCGGAGGGGGGGCACAGCGTAGCGCTACAGTCAAACGCGCTAACAGGACTGAAAGCACTGTGGAAATAATCAATAAAGCGCTAACGAAGCAAAGCGGCAATATGCAACACAGCAGATGAAGAGTATCCAAATGAAATTACACAATTAAAGCAGTTCAGGCAAGGCAGCGCTACGGAATAGTTAATACAGCAGGCGGAATGTAACAAAGCAGTTCAAACAACGCAGCGCTAATAAATAATTAATACAGCAGGCGATATGAAACCAAATGAAAGCCTTTTTTAAAATCAAACTGCTAGCAATGCAGCGCGATAGAACCAGATGCCTGCAAGAGACACTGGGAGCGACCACTCAGCTTGTAGGCGAGGAGCGAGTGTGAGTGGCAAACGGTGTATTCAACATTTATTGATATTTGCCTGGATCATCTGCAGAAATCGCCACTATTTTTGAAGCATATTTATTACACCTATATAGAGTATTTTTCTTCTATTCGTCAAATAACTGGTACCCTTATTTTAGGTGCATTATTAAAAAAATGCCCAGTACCGTCAATCCAGTGACCAGCATTGGTACCGCTGGGCACACATACCTCCTATTATAGATTTGGCAGAGACGAGAGGATTCAAACCCCTCACTGAGAGACCCCTTCTCATCATTCACTCTCTGTCGTTACCATCCAGTCTTTGGTAGGTCGTGCTTTATTTTTATTGGATCCGCTATATGCCAATCTGGTCCCACCCCTCACTACCGACAGCACCCAATGGCTGTGAGAAAGCAAACGCTGCCCAGAATATGCCCAGCCTTTTGCTGCTGTTCATGAGGATGGTTCATGCAAAGAGTACCAGAGGATGTATCAACCCTATAGCAATTGGGGTTCTCTCACCCATAGGTAGAGACCTTGATAACTATTTCTTTGACCTTGGCACGCTATGCCACCGGAATACAGTCCAAGAGAGCGGAACACCAGCCTGCAGGGTTCTCTTTGTCTCTCTCCCCTATCCTCCCCTTGCTCTGGGTCTTCATCAACATACGAATTATTGAAACATTGTTTGTGTGTACTGTACATTACTATGCTCTTGTATCTGATGTAACTTGTAGCGCTACGATCCTAAATGTAAAGCGCTCTGATACCCTCTTGGGTCAAGTTTGCGCTATATAAAACTTCATAAATAAATACTTGACCTAATACCAGAGTTTGATTCCATCTCTAGGGAGTGCTAGAGGGATTGGCTTCCACCTCCATATCATACAATCACTGTGTGTGTGACACCTTCTCCCAATCAAGGGACAGTTCAATGACACAATATTAATGTCAATAATATCGGCCGGATCATATCAATGAACAATGCATTGGCAAGATAAACATGCATTGAATAGTACACATTTACTATTCTAACTCCACATTTATTGACAGCAATAAAATACAAGCAGATATTGTGGTTTTGACATATCTGCAGATGGATGTTAAAATTTGAATATTGTGACTCAATAACAAGGAGGTACAAGGAGGTCTACTGTTAGACCTGTCAGCAATAGGGTGGTCTTCCCCTTAACTTGTTGCCTTACTACCACTGATTTTGCGGAATTTGTTTTTCTTGGGCTTAGGACTCTGCATTCTTTTGCCACTGCTAACCAGTGCTAAAGTATTTGTGCTCTTTCCCCGAAAGTTAAGAGGGTGACGCATTAACGTGAATGGAGAGTGCTACAGAGTTGCAAAAAGGGTGACCCGTTAAATTGGATGGAGAAAAAACTTTTTCTTTGTGAGTGATGCAAGTTTGCCAAGAGGGAGACCAGAATGGAAGTGTGGAACCATTGTTACCGCAACAGCTTTACATATGGGTTTGTATCTCATTGATGGCATGTTGACGCGTACTGTTTTGTAATTTCTGTGATTTCGCCCCAACAATATGCAAATCCTGCGGTCATTTGTTAAGATTTCCGACGTCAGCCATTGTGCAGGCGAAATCTTCAATGTAGAGTTCTCGTCTTTCCACTGATCTGGGTCAGCATATGAGGAAGTAATTTCGTTTTCCTTAATACAAAGGTGACGTGACTGACAGATTTGATGCAGTTTGGTTTCCCAATCCTCCCATGCCACCAGGCGCGTAGCCTCCATTGGTGCAGCAGGTGCAGTGGTACCGCAACAAACTGCATTCACATTATTTCTGAATTTCAAAGTTCAAACAGCAGCAGTGGCGCTATCCGTGCAATAGGGTCCTTGACACACTGGCAGCGCCGCTGCGTGCCACCCTCCCTGGTCTGCAGTCACATGCTGATGACTTTCCCGTCACTTCTGTGTGTTTGCGACTGTACAGTACGGTTACGTTTTCTGCTAGGGTGGCGCTTCTGCCTTGCTGGACAAGGTAATCTCACCTCGCATATCGTAGCGCTGCTGTGCTGGCGTAATATGCTTTTAAATTTCCCGTTTTTTATTAGCTTTGCTTTAATTTGTATTTGCCCTGTTTTTAGTGTGCCTTTCCTCCTTGCCATTTACCTGCACCTTAATTGTACAAATCACCGCTGGTTGAGCGGGTCCGGTTCCCGGGGGTCTGCTTCAGCGCTCGCCATATTGGGAGCGAAGGGGATACTTTCGGACGGCATTTTCGAGCGTTCTAGCGCTCTTGCAATTTGGGAAACGCCTACTTAAGGCGCTCTACCTAACGCGCAGCGGTGACACGCAGCGGGCGCGCCTTCGCAGCGCCTGAGTTGTGTCAGAGTCCTGCCCGTCTACGCTCGTCAGCGCTAAGGAGGCGCTGGACTTGGTGGGACTTTGCTTCTTTTTAGATGGCTATCCAGTATTCCAGGGATGAACTTCAGAGATTGCGGTTTGTGCCCTTTTCCTGTAAGTCTGCCCTTTTACACCCTCTTTGTGGCCCTTATGACTGCCCTTGCGGTCGGCTGTGTCTTCCTATCCCCACTCCTATATCGCCTTCCATGACACCCCTTTGCTGTGTGGATCCTTCTTCGGCTACTCCTGTTGGTCATTCACAGCAATTCTCACATTTAATGATTTGGCATCTTAATGTCAGGTCGTTGCCTAAACATTATCAAAATATTCACAACTTGCTAGTGCTGGAATCCCCTGATATATTCTGCATGACTGAAACTTGGCTGCAGGATGAGGCTACGGCCACAATCAACTTAGCATTTCCTCCAGACTGTGCCATTTTTACGCTTAATCGTAATACCAGAGGAGGATTCATTGCCATGGCTATAAAATCTTGTTATCCTTGTATCTGGAAACCTATGGATATAGCTGGCTGTGAATCCGCTGTCACTATTAACCACCACTTCACTTTGACGGGGCTGGTGATATATCGACCGCCAGGCAGTGATGCTCCATTTAGGAAAGCGCTTCCTGAGCTTGTTAGCTCCATGGCACTTACCTCAGTTAATTTCAGCATTATTGGGGATTTAAAGCTCCATTTCGATGCTTCTGACACTACAGCGATAAGTAGTATCCTTGCTGATCTAGAGGCTCTTCAGTTATCTCAGCTGATTCTCCACCCCACTCATGAGGGTGGTCATATCTTGGATCCTCTGTTTACCAACTTGACTGTGGCCAAAGTGAGCCCACCTAGACCTATAGCTTGGAGTGACCACCATCTTATCGAGTTTCTGGTTATTACTAAGGACCCTCTGTATAAATCATCAGACAGAACTATTTTTAGACGTCCTTGGAAAAAACTTAAACTTGGGGAATTCCACCATTGTCTGGAATCCTTTCCTCTGACCCCTCCTGGTGATGTTGAATCTGGCTATATTCTTTTTTGTGACTGGATCACTAAAGCTCTTGATGCTTTGATTCCTGCGGTATGGAGTAAGAGCCGCCAACCAGGATCAAGCCCATGGTACAATGACTCTCTACGGCGTCTGAAAGCTACCTGCAGACAAGCAGAGAGAGCTTGGCGTAAGACCTATGAGGTGGGATTGAAAACCCTCTACCTTGCCAAAGTTAAATTCTATCATCATGAATTCACTATGAGCACCAATCCTACCAAATTGATTTTTAAAGTCTTAAAAGATCTCACTGCTAGTAGATCTGCGGTGCCTGAGGTCTGCTCACCATCTCATTGTGAGGCTCTTGCAGCCTTTTTTGTTGATAAAGTGACTAAGATCTACCGCTCCTTCCCTAACACCATGCCGACAAGTATGGAGCTGAGGTCCACTCCTTGTAACAACTTGATTCTTTCGACACTCCCAGCTCTTTCGGAGGAGGAGTTGGAAAAATTGGCAGCTCAAGTGAAATCTGGATCCCCTGTGGACCCTCTTAGGCCAGCTCAATTTAAAGACTCAGCGGCTTTTTGCTTGCCACCTATTCGTCACCTCATCAATCTATCCCTCTCTTCGGGTATAGTCCCTTCGAGATGGAAGAAAGCGTATGTCACCCCCATCCTGAAAAAACCCTCACTGGACGCTCTAAAACTCGAGAACTACTGGCCTATCTCCCTCCTGCCATGGGCTGCAAAGGTGACAGAAGCCCATGTAAACGGCATTCTGTCCAATCATCTTCAATCTGCCAGCATTCTAGACCCTTCGTAGAATGGCTTGCGTGCTGGACACAGCACCGAAACAGCCCTCCTCTCCATGGTTGAACATCTACGCGCTGTGTTGGATGCGGGTCAAACGGCGGCACTGGTATTACTAGATCTCAGTGCCGCCTTTGACACTGTCTCCCATGCAATTCTTTTGCAGCGGCTGGGAGAGGCGGGCGTCAAGGGCATGGCGTTGGAATGGTTTCGATCGTTTATTTCTGATCGTACCTTCCGGGTCTCCACGCCTCCCTTTGAGTCTAAACCCCATAGTATCGAACAGGGAGTTCCGCAGGGATCAGCATTGAGCCCCACACTTTTCAATCTTTACGTGCAGCCACTGGCTGCTGTCGCCAAGCGTTGGGACCTTACAATGGTGTCTTACGCTGACGACACACAGCTTGCGGTTGCACTTAGTGGGGACTCTGATACTGCGGCGACGAGGTTTTGGGAGGGTCTCAGTGCGGTGGCTGGATGGATGACGGCCAAGTGCCTGCAACTCAATGCCAAAAAGACTGAAGTATTGATTGTGGGCAAACAGAGCAGCCTCTGGGGTGATAAATGGTGGCCAGCTGATCTTGGCCCCACTCCGATTCCGGTTGATGAGGTGAAAAATCTAGGCGTTTGGCTAGATTCTACGCTCAGTTTTTCTTGTCATACTAAGAAAATAGCTGCGACCTGTTCTGGCTATCTACGGGGGCTTAAACCGGTGTTGAAATTCTTTGACGCCCGACTCGCCAATTGATTATTCAGGCAGTCATATTGTCTAGGCTCGACTACGCGAGCTCGCTGCTGCTCGGGGCCAATCAGGCTGAAATTATGAGACTGCAGCGCGTTCAGAACGCTGCAGCTAGGGTTTTAGATTTTACTCTGCTAGAAGCACTATTACCAAGCTTCATTGGCTGCCGGTACCTCAGAGGATAGAATTCAAGACTTCATGTCTTGCTTTTAAGATATTAAAACTTGCTTTTTCCCAAATATTGGAACATCTTATTCTTCCTTATACCCCTCCCCGCCTGCTTAGATCCTGTGGTCAGAACTTAGCCGTAGTCCCTCGTTTTTTAAGGAGTAGGTCCGGCGGTCACATGGGCCCAGACTAATCTACCCTGAGGCAGTTCTGATTACTTGCCATTACACACTTACTACACCCAGTGCTCGCTCAAGCCACAATCTTGTGGGTATATGCACTGTATCCTCCCAGTGGTCTCACTATTTCATACAAACACGAGCCACAATCCTGTGGGTATACACATTGACTACAATCAATGCTCTCATTAACGCCGCTTTCCCTAGAGGCGATCTCACTACACACCGTTTCCCCCCGGTGCTCTCACTATTACACAAGCCACAATTTTGTGGGTATACGCACTGTGTCCTCCCAGTGCTCTCACTATTTCATACATACACAAGCCACAATCTTGTGGGTATACACATTGACTACAATCAATGCTCTCATTAACGCCGCTTTCCCTAGAGGCGATCTCACTACACACCGTATCCCCCCGGTGCTCGCTCAAGCCACTATCTTATGGGTATACACATCGACTACAGTCAATGCTCTCATTAACGCCGCTACACAACGACGATCACTTTCCTATGAATACCTTCAGCTCTCTCTCTCTCTGTTGGGAAGTTTCTCTCATACATCTAATACCTACTGGGGATGTCTCATATGCAATTGTTATATTTTATGTGGTACACAAGAATGGCTGAATCACACTGTGTAAGAGTTATTATCAAATACAAGTTCTCCTCTACTCCCTTACTCAGTTACCATTTACCTGGACGGGAGTCGCATCCGTTCACATAACAGCATCTGGCTAGAAGAAAGGTTAACCTTATCGTAAGAATAACATCTGCACAGCTGTTCATTAAGAACTGGGGTTCCTTTATTCACTAATAACATCAACAATATAACACTACAATATCACACATATCCTGAAAAGTAAAAGGGGAATAGACACATACACAGATCTGCGGGGTCTCTTTATTATAATGGAAAGCTTTATTACTATAACACATCCACATGTAACTGACAGGGACTGTAGATAGCTAAAAAGGGAATGGATTATACTGCACACCGCTGAAAGAAAAAGGATTAGCAATACTGTAGGGAATCTAGCATAGGAAATAAAAGACAAGATTAATGTTTATGGGCACTAATATAACAGGACAGATATCACCTGATTAGTATGAAGTCTTGTTCTAGCTGTCATCTGGGTTCCTCTCTTGTCTGTGCCTTGGTCATCTCACATTCTCCCCTGCACTCTTGGACACGCATCTGCGCTGATCACTCTGCACTGGATTCCTCTCCCCCACAAACTGTCTTCACCTTTCAGCTTCAGTCTAATGATATAGTTTCTGCCGCTCTGATAACCGTCTGCTCCACTAGTTTCTTCACTCTGTATGATTATCCCAGCTCCAATGTCCAACTCACTCCAGCTGCTCCCACAGACTAATCCACGATATAACTTCAGTCTCTTCCAAAAGGCATCACTCCAGACTCCAGCTGTTAACTGCCTGCTCCAACTGATCACAACTCCTTCTGATAAGTAACTGCTTCTGACTGCTTTCTTCAGCTCCAAACATCATCTGCCTTCTCTCTTCAGCTCCAAACACCATCTGCTCACAACTGTTTCTGACAACTCCAGCAACCAACTGACTGCTCTCTGTTCCAAACACCAACTCACTTCTCTCTCTCCAAGAACCAACTGATTGCTCCGCCTCTTCTGCACTTCACTAATATGGAATGCTCTCTTCTAGTGGAAAGTTCCAGCCAGTAGCCTCCTCTCACCGAATCCATGCACCAGGCTCCCTGCTCCAGACGCCCCCACAGTGATCAGCTGCTTGTTTCGTCTAGAGACCTGAGCCCAGGGACATTTCCTGATAAGATTCAGCTCCGGCCGGTTCTCTCCAGTTTGCAAAGAGCGAACAACACCTCGTAACTAAAAGATCACCTTTACCCTGCAAGCATCTCAGTCTGCAGGGACAGAAAGCAAAATGGAGTCTCTCTGGTTCTTGGCCTTGTAGGCCCGAAAAGGGCCTAACTCTATCAGAATACATACACAAACCATACCAATATGTAATATAAAGTCAGGACTACAGGATCCACCCTCTACTATAGGTAGGATGATGAAAGGATGCATAATTATGTCAAAGCCAATAGGCAATAGATGGATTAGAGTCAAGAATAAGGAATCTATCATCATATAAAGCAGCTATCCTCTAGTTTATGCTTCTAGGTCTGAAAAGGGGCCTAAAAGGACCAAAACAAGCTAAGAATAGGGATCCAGGATGGTAGCAAGCTTAAAGTCACCATCACTCAGAAATAGGGCCAAAAACACGGTCAGAACAATTTATTAAGTGATCATTTTCAATTGGGAGGATGTAGGAAAGTCACGTTTGGTGTCTAAAGAATTGTAATTTAAAACCCTCTTTAATGATAGAGATGGATTTTAAATCTGAATTCCTAAAAATGCCACTTTAAGAAAGGTAACAAAGAAAGGTGGGCAGCTGTAATTCACTCAGTAAACTAATGAAATACAACTCTTCAATTGAACAATAGATTGCACAATCAAATAAACACAGAAAATGCGTGCACCAGGTGAAAGGCCCTGCAAGCCTTTGAATTCAATATAGCGGGAAGGTTCTCAGACACCTGTCTGAGAATCCTAGTGCACTGCCTGAAGGGTATCACTCGCGAGAGTGTATAATTCCAATATTACATCAAAGATTCAATAAACGTTATCAATTCAATCAACAGTCCACAAGAAAGTAATCAGAAGAAGCAAAGAGAAAGATGCACTCCAATCTTCATATATGGTTGTACGTTGTGATTTTTAATTCTTGGAAATTGTTGCGACAATTCACAAAATCCAAACAGTGTGCTTTACATCAGCATCTGTAATTGTGTCTTTAAAAATCCCAATGCATTTCGGGCTAACAACAAAGCCCTTCGTCAGGGGAATCTTTGAAACAACAATACGTACATAATCATGAGAAAGTGTACAAGTATTAATATGCTTAAAGCTCCAGAAGGGGCGTGGAAGACACATGACAATACTACACTAGACATCACAAATCACAATTAAAATGAAAATATTACACTAAACGTCACAAATCAAAATGAAAAGAAACGCGTGACTGAAGGTCTCACTCCCACGAATATGAGAGTAACAGTACCCAAGTGCCTCCAAACGAGAGTGAGAATAGAAACTGATAGTAGAGCTGTCAACTCTGCGAAACAATATCAAAATGAGTGGACCATTGTGAAAAAGGAAAGCCATAATGTGAAAAGGTAGAGAGAGAAAAAACACCCATAGGTTACTGATTAGGTTCTTACCAGCAATAGTAACAAAAGTGAGCAGTGGCGGATCCTCCATGGGGGCGTTTGGGCGCCGCCTCACTGCTTTCTCGCCGTGCGAGAAGGCAGAAACAAATAGTAGAGAACTACCATTTGTTTCTGCCTTTTCGCATGGCGAGAAAGCAGAAGTTTCTGCTTGAAACAGTGGGAGGGGTTACTCGAGGGCAGGGGGGAGTGGCTTTCCCCACTGTTGTTAATACTGTCTGTTTGGCAGCCTGAGAGGCTGTCCAAACAGACAGTATTAACTGTATTAATAATAGCGGGGAAAGCCGCTCCCCCCTGCCCTCGGGTAACCCCTCCCACTCTCCCTGTTCTCTGTATGCTGCAGCATACAGAGAAATGACGTGGTGTTGGGGCAGCCGGCCGAACCAATCACAGCGCAGTGCTGTGGTGGAGCCGGAGGGGAGGGAGGCTGCCTGGCTTCCTGCGTGATGAGTCTGACGACGAATTCAAGAACAGGACGGCGGCGGGAGTCGGAGCTAACTTGAAGGCGGGATGCCGGGAGGTAAGGTAAGTAGTTAAGTTTATTGACTTATGACTTTGTTGTTTTATTATGGATTAGGCTCAAATCGGCGTAAGGGAGGGGGAGAGTGCTGTGGCCTTGGCTGCCCTTCAATCGAGGCCCAGAGCTGGCGTTTGGATCACGCAACACTCTGTTGGTCTGCTCTTGATTAACCCACTTTGCTTCTGTTAGCAAATATGTCTTCCTTTCCACATGAAGTGGGAGGCCCCTCTCCGTTTCCTGCCCTTTGATGCTCACTTTCCCTCCGTGTCCCTTCGAGTCAAACCGACATTCTCTGTGCCTCCTCTTGTATGACTTTGTGTTTGTGCTGCACTCTGCAGTTCCTGTGTATGCGGCACTATACCCGGTAGACGTAATATAAATAACTAAATAGGCCCTGCTGGAATGTGTCACTGTTACCGGGCAGTGGTTGCCTGTCAGATGCCAATATGCTTTTCCCACCCTGGACTCAGAGGTCACGCGACTGAAACTGACAGAGCGCCACTCGAGGGTCTCTCTGACGATAGAGGGGGAAAAATCACACACTCCTATCTCTTTTTCCGGCCGCGATCCTCAGGGATGACCAGTGGGAATAGATACTGTCATCACGCCCAGCCACTTTCAAATGTCACCAGCCACTACTGAAAATGAGCGCACAAACTCGGTTAACCAGAAGGCATGATGGCAAAGCCTTAGAAATCGCCGCGGCGCCTGAACGCACAGTGGCAAGGAAACTACGAGAGTCTGTAAGTCAATGGTCGGGAAACTAAGTTGAGTACTAGACCTCACGATTCAAAAAGCACAAGTTCTACATGACCAATAAAAAAACAGCTTCAAAAACGCCGTAGATCTATGTTTACCTGTAGATCTACTGCGTTTTTGAAGCTGTTAACTGCTCCTGATGTAAAGGACTATTTTACCATATCGGTGAGTCCATTTGAGCTTTTATTGGTCATGCAGCACTTCTGCTTTTTGAATCGTGAGGTCTAGTACTCAACTTCAGCCTGGAACAACTCCTGGTGGCCAACCGCACTGAGTAAAGCTCCAACACCCACCGACCACACACGCAACCTAGAGGTCATCCTCAACTCCACCCTCTCCATGACCAAGCAGGTCAATGCCGTTTCTTCCTCCTGCTTCAACACCCTGCGCATGCTCTGCAAGATCTACAGGTGGATCCCCACCGAAACAAGAAGAACAGTCACCCAGGCCCTCGTCAGCAGCAGGTAGGACTACGGAAACGCCCTCTATGTAGGAGCCTCGGCCAAACTCCTGAAATGACTTCAACGCATCCAGAACGCCTCTGCATGCCTGATCCTCGACATCCCTTGCCACAGCCATATCACACCCCACCTGAGACACCTGCACTGGCTCCCCATCAACAAGAGGATAAACTTCAAGCTCCTCATCCATGCACACAAAGCACTCCACAACACCGTACCAGCGTACCTCAACAGACGACTCTTCTTCTACACCCCAACCCGCCAGCTCCACTACACCGAGCTCGCCCTGGCCAAGGTCCCCCGCATCCAAAAAGTGACCTCCGGTGGCAGTTCGTTCTCCCACCTCACCGCCAAGACCTGGAACACCCTCCCCATCCACCTACGGCAGACCCAAGACATACTGTTCTTCAGAAGGCTCCTCAATACCTGGCTCTTCGAGCAGTAGCAGCATCACCCACCCCCAGCGCCTAGAGAACCTCACGGGTAAGTAGTGTGCTTTACAAATGCTATGATTGTTTGATTGATTGTGGCCTGTCTATGCTTTTGACTTTGTTTCAGTCTGGTGCGACCAGATAACCACAGTGGATATTTTGTGTTTTAAGCACTATTTTTACTTAAAGCATTAAAATCACATATCTACGGTTCTACTGATTGTATTTTTGCTGATTCAGTGTCAAATAATTTGCTGTATGTGTTTAAGTTGATATGGGTTTTTTCTCGTGTTGTGTTTTCACTTCATTGCTGTTAGTAGTGTTGACCTTACACATTGCCTCTAATTTAGGCCTGACTGCATTTGTGCCAAGTAAGCATGGGCGAATTTTGCGAATCTGGCGTTCGCGAATTTGCGTATTTGTGAACTGGCAATCCGCAAAAGCGTCGAATTCTCGCAATTTATTTTTTTTTGTGTTCGCAAGGGTTTCTGACAGTTTGCGAGGGTTTTGTACCAGTTCGCAATTTCGAACTTACTTGTCGGCTCGCAACGGTCACGACTATGTTGTTTCTACGTCTGGTTCATCATCACAGGTTCACAGCACCCTCTGTTTCACCACTGTCACCCTGTTTCACCCATGCCACCCTCTGGTACATTAATGCCACCCTCTGGTTCATCACTGTAGATTATGGGGGGGGAAAGCCAGCACACCTGCCCTGCTTCGAACTGACATGAATTAATTTGGGGTTGATTTATTAATGTGTCACTGTTTTAAAATTCCAGTCTGGCACCTGCTTCCTTATCTGTAATTTGCTTTCTGTAGCAGTGCAATTTTTTTAACAGGACCTTTGTGGCCTACTTGTAGCTATTCTATGAGACTTCTGTGAGGGTCAGAGCAGGGTCATAGAATTGTTGCAACTAGCAACTGAACTCTGGAGGGGCCCCAGTCAGGAAGCACTACAGGGAATGGTTACTAATGATGAGTTTGAACTTTTGCACCTGCTGAGTGCTTTCAGTTTTGCAAAACTCGTTTTTCTGCAGAACAGCAACTGTAATGCCCCAAACAAACTTACTTGTGAAAGTTGATTTCTAATCCAAAAGTGATCCAAAGAAAGTCAAAAGGCCTCAAATCCAAAAAAGTGCAGGCAAATGTCAACCTGAGGAGTTATTCTGATAAAAATCATCATTTTCAGAAGGTCTATGCTGCTTGCTAGTGGATTTCTTGTGCAGAATTGCAAATTTTATAATTTCGCGAGTGCGAGATTGTTGCTGCCCGCCGCACCTACATGTTCGCAATTGCGAACTCTCGCGATGCGTCCCCAAACTCCAGCGGGATCCCGCAGCAAGATCCAAAATGGCGCAGCACTCGCAAAATATCGAGAAAAACAACTCGGCAAACGCTGAATGACGGTAAGTGAACGCCGCATGCCGCAATATTGTATCACCAAGAAAAAAAATCCGCTGCGTGCGAATTTGCGGATTTTCGGTAAATTCGCGAGAGTTCGCGGATTGTGATTTTACCGAAAATCCGCAAGCGGAACGGATTTTCCGCCCATGCTTAGTGCCAAGCTACGAGAGAGTTAAGC